>NC_041224.1:6751737-6752770 GCF_002837175.3 Physeter macrocephalus | reverse complement strand
GAGGCCACAGCAGAGGGGGGGCCCCATACCCCAAAAAAAAAAAAAAAAAAAAAAAAAAAAAACCACAATCCATGAAGATAAAATGTCTATTAAGAAATCAATCTTCACAGCCTGTTTTCAATAAGTTTTCTAGTCATAATGTTACAGTGCAAAGAATTATAAGAATTATTTTAAAATTAAGCTCCTACTGATCAAGACATGTTTTTTAATTACTCAAAGAACTGAGAGAGGGCACAACATTTCACAGTAGCAACTCCAAACTGTCTACTAAGTACCACCACGGATGGCATTTACTTCCTGAGTTTAAGGAAAAGAGCAGAAATGTCAAATTAGAAATTCATGGTGATTAAATGTTTTATCCATGTAAATGAAGGTCAATTAAGCTGAAAAATAAATATCAAATAGTGCAAGGTATCTGATATAAAAAAAACCATGAGAGTATAAAACCCTGAAGCATATTAAAAAAAATTTTTTAAACTATACCAACAAGACCATGAAAATAACACTATTACAAAGATAAATGTCCTTTTAGAGACGCAGATGTAGAGAACAAACATGGACACCAAGGGGGTTAAACCGCAGGGGGGGTGGGGGTGGTGGTGTGCTGAATTGGGCGACTGGGACTGACATGTAGACACTGATGTGTATAAAATGGATGACTAATAAGAACCCGCTGTATAAAAGAACAAAAAACAAACAAACAAGCAACTAATACTAAACTTTCTTTGGGTTATTTGTATGGAAATATGTTAATATAAATGTTTCAGACATTACATGAAATTTCTAAAAATCTTATATGTTCTGGTATAATGTTTTAAGTCATAATTCTAGTTATTACTTTAAAATGTATATCTCAGAAATAACTAAATTTCCTTGTCAATTGCATTATTATGAACTTTCATCAAATTTTTAACCGTGGTCATTTTTAAGTCTTTTGTCATTTACAGACAGTTCTGGGCGTACTCTGATGCTTTTGCAAATATGTTCCTATAAAAGGGTTTCATCTTCAAGGAATTCATGGAAAAGACTCTGA
>NC_041224.1:6705058-6751605 GCF_002837175.3 Physeter macrocephalus | reverse complement strand
AAAAAAAAAATCCCACAAGGACTCAGAGGCAAAAAATATACAAATCAATTTTCACTGCAAAGTAAAGGAGCTGTTACAGTGGAGGATTACTGGACTGAATGTCAATATTATGACATAGTATGAGTGTGTTTCGTGTTTGGTAATTGCAGTCATTGTTGCTTTTGTTGTGGTCATCCATTTACAATGCTTGGTGTCAGTTTACTTATCTCTTGTAAAAATAAAATACAGTGTGTACGTGTGAAAAAAAATTTCAATAGTTTAAAAACTATTCTGATAGTACGGATTTATATAAAGGTGTTCCTCTCTCTAAAAAAAAAAATTAAAGATGTAATCTTTCACCTCTAAAAAAAAGTCATTTTATTCTATTTATATACTATAAAGAATATATAGTAATGATAGAAATACAGTATATATTTTTATTATTCAAAAGTACTTAGCACTGACTTGTTAGTGAACACTTGAGTTTAATCAAAACTGCTCTAGATTGGATTTTCTGAATCTATTTGTAGTTCTGATTATGTATCTAGCAGATAGTACAGTGAAACCAAACGCACGCAATGAGCATACTAGAGTATAAAGAAAAAACTCCTCAGCTGAGAAGTCTTCCCTACTGAGAACCAAAGAAAAGTCGTCAGAGTGTAAAAGAACTTGTCATTCTCATCCCATGTGTTTTAAAGCAAACAGGTTGATAATAAAATGAAAACATGCTGAAGAAAAACTACGCAGTCTCATTAGGCTGCTCAGACCACCGTCTGACTTAAGCAAATGCTACCTTTGTTTGGACACACAGTCGACTGCATCTGGAAGCAGCTGAGAGCACAAACCCAGGGTACCGCGTGATTTTCCAAGCGCGCTAGAAGGCTATATACTTCGGAATTTCTGAGTTGTTATCAGGCTACGTAAGTAAGAACAATGAAACACAAGTCTTCTCAGAAGATTTTAGTTAGGCATGTTAACATTTTAATAATTGAAAACCCTCCTTTTCAATTCAAGTGTTCAAATTTTTAAAAAATTATTATTAAAGCATATCAAAGAGTCGAAAGCCATTGTTTCTGTACAAGAAAAACTATGCTAACACCTTATAACATTCACCTTTAAGATAATAAATAAGAGCGCATACCTATTGTTAGCAGTCAAATCACACTGGAATCCAGAGGCCTGGTGTGAGAACCTGACAAGAGGACACCTAGCGTTCAGTATTTTCTGTACGCCCACACAGCCCGGGCCAAAGTGCTCAAGGCATTCTCCTATCACAGAGAGGATCTTCTGTGTTGCAATTCTTTCCGAAGGAACATTTTTCACTTGAAATTCCATTAGAAAATTTCCTGAGGCCTGAATAATAAAAACATTTGTAAATAGGAGCTTTTCATAAAAAGGAATTTCTTAAAAAAAACTTTTCTAAAAGGGTGCTCGAAGTCATTTCCGGCCAAAACACACACACACACACACACACACACACACACCAACAAAACCCAAAACAAACAAACAAAATCAATAACCACACAAACACATACACAAAAAATTCTTCATGCAATCACAGCCAAAAGCAGACCAAAAATCTTCAGCTGTCAAAATAGACAACCTACAGACTAGGAGAAAATATTTGCAAAGGATGTGACCGACTAGGGCTTAATTTCCAATATATACAAACAGCTCATACAACTCAATAACAAAAAAGCAAACAACCCAATCAAAAAATGGGCAGAAGACCTAAACAGACATTTCTCCAAAGAAGATATACAGATTGCCGACAAACACATGAAAAGCTGCTCTACATCCCTAATCATTAGAGAAATGCAAATCAAAACTACAATGAGGTATCACCTCACACCCATCAGAATGGCCATCATCAAAAAGTCGACAAAT
This sequence comes from Physeter macrocephalus, assembly GCF_002837175.3. Classification (NCBI taxonomy): domain Eukaryota; kingdom Metazoa; phylum Chordata; class Mammalia; order Artiodactyla; family Physeteridae; genus Physeter; species Physeter macrocephalus. The sequence continues at coordinate 6,749,739 of NC_041224.1, read as the reverse complement.
AATAAATGCTGGAGAGGGTGTGGAGAAAAGGGAACCTTCCTACTCTGTTGGTGGGAATGGAAATTGATACAGCCACTATGGAGAACAGTATGGAGGTTCCTTAAAAAACTAAAAATAGAACTGCTATACAACCCAGCAATCCCACTGCTGGGCATATACCCTGAGAAAACCATAATTCAAAAAGAGCCATGGACCACAAGGTTCATTGCAGCTCTATTTACGATAGCCAGGACATGAAAACAACCTAAGTGTCCATCTACAGATGAATGGATAAAGACAATGTGACACACCCGCGCACACACACACACGATGGACTACTACTCAGCCATTAAAAAGAACGAAATAATGCTATCTGCAGCAACACGGATGGACCCAGAGATTATCATACTAAGTGAAGTCAGAAAGAGAAAGACAAATATATGATACCTCTTGTGTGTGGAATCTAAAATATGATACAAATGAACTTATTTATAAAACAGAAACAGACTCAGAAGCCATAGAAGACCAACTTATGGTTACCCAAGGGGGTGGGGGAGGGATAAATTAGGAGTTTAGGATTAGCAGATACAAACTATTGATACTATATATAAAATAAACAACAAGGTCCTACTGTATAGCACAGGGAACTACATTAAATATCCTGTGATAAACCATAATGGAAAAGATATGAAAAAGAATATACGTATGTATAAATGAATCACTTTGCTGGACACCAGAAATCAACACAACATTGTAAACCAACTATACTTCAATAAAAATACTTTCAAAAAATCTTCAGTTTTCTTTTGCTTCTCTAGAGTATAAAATACTAACCTGAAAAATCATTGGCTTTTTATAATTAACTTACATACCACAGTATATATCATAAAGTAATACTATAGTAGAACCATAGATTCTATAAATTCTGTGAACATACATGTGCCCTTTCCAAGTTAGCCTTTCCATTTTAATAAGATCTGTAAACCGACAGTAGTTATAACAGGAAATATATGCACGAGGACAGTAGATCAATAGAAGAAAACGGTACAAACAGACCTAACTACAGAAATGTAATAGTTAATAAAATGAACTCTGCAAATTACTGCGGGAAAATTGCTATTGAAACAATGAGCCAAGTGACCATTAAAAAAATAAACTAGACTAGTCCAAAACCAAAGTAAATTCAACACAGACCAAAGACTTAAACATAAAAGGTTTTAATCAATAAAGTACCAGAACACAATGGGTGAAAGTTTCTACAATCTTAGAGTGAAGGATTCTCTAAGCATGACACGAAATTCCAGAACACACAAAAGAATATGGATGAATAAAAATTAAAACCATCTCCAGGCCAAGCATATATTCATTACTAGATAAAAGACAAATGAAGACAAAAATACATGTCATATAAAGGGCTAACTTCCCTAATTTATGAAGAGTTTGTGCAAATGGAAGGGAGGAAAGCCCACCCAATTCTAAAAACGGCCAAAAACACTTGAATAAGAAACTAACAGAAGAAATAAAAATGAGTAAGAAACATAGAATGAGATGTTCTTGTTTTCCAGAAACTAAGGAGAAATTAAAATAGCAATGAGATTTTTCATTTATCAGTCTGGCAAAGACAAAAAGGGTGACAGGACCAGTGTTGGTGGGTGAGGGGAAACACAGACATCCCGTCAGTGGGAGTGTAAACCGGGACATACTTTTGGGACAACTTTAGTACTGAAACAGCAAAATTTTAAATACATATCAATAAGATTTTGATTAGCTATTAAAATCCTAGGAAATCACCCCAAAGGAATGCTCATACAGATGAGCTGATTTGCAAAGCTGTTCCCTCATTGCAGCATTATTTGTGCGGTAGATACTTTTTAAGAGCTCTGTCTAGCTTAATAAAGCCTCCTACCCCTTTGAGAACTCGGTCCCCCTGAAAGGATCAAGGCCCTGACAACGCACGTGGACCAGGCAGGGCGGCTGACGTGAGCACTGTAGGGGCACACCCTCATCCAGCCAGCCGTCTCCACCAGGAACTGCAGCTGAGGTTCTGAGGCAACCTCGTGGCTGAAATATAACTCAGAAGCTTTGGGGCAGGCACAGTCTAAAAATGTAAAGAAAATCGAAGCGGGTGGGGAGAGGGGAGTGAAGGGAAGGAAGATATGAAGTAAAGCAAATACGTGGAGAAGAAACAGAACCCTTCGTGGACTCTTGATTGGTTATACTTCCTAGTGCTGTCCTTTCCTAAGACTCACCCACATTCCTGACCCTGGGTTCTGGGATGCTTCTTCTACTTCTTTTGTTTGCTTGTTTAAGCTGCTTTGGGCTGGTTTCTGTTATGCACAACCTAAGAATATTACCTAATATAGCTGGCAATAAAGTGGGGAAAGAAAGATACCGTCCCCTGTCTAACAAATAAATTATGGTACATTCATTCAATAGAACATTCTGCATCCACTGAAAAGGATGCAGTAGACTGAACTGCTGAGACACTACTAAGTGGGGGAAAAAGTCACGTTAAAATCTGTATCGATTATATAATAATCTCTTCCTAACTGCCCTCAACTCAGGCTGAAGAATAAAACAAGCCCAGAGAACCACAAACCAAGAGGGAGTGCTGGGACACACGGAGCACCAAGAGATAAGAGGGAGGGCTTCCCTGGTGGCGCAGTGGTTGAGAGTCCGCCCGCCGATGCGGGGGACGCGGGTTCGCGCCCCGGCCCGGGAGGATCCCACGTGCCGCGGAGCGGCTGGGCCCGTGAGCCGTGGCCGCTGCGCCTGCGCGTCCGGAGCCTGTGCTCCGCAACGGGAGAGGCCACGACGGTGAGAGGCCCGCGTACCGCAAAAAAAAAGAGGGAGGAGAGGCTCACAACTGCATACAGTAGTCAAGGAAGCCGCTTTATGGAGGATGAGTTTAAAAGAGCTCCCGTTTTTTTAAAATCTATTCTTATTTATTTAAAAATAAAGAATAAGTAAAAGTGCTCCCGTTTTTCATGTTTCATTTTTAAGATGTTTCTATTAGCAAAGCTATCATAATCTTAAACAAGCATATATTTCAGAGTATATGTTTATAATAACACTGCATAAGTTAAACCTGCATACGAAATGATGATCAATTGTTTAGTGAGACTGGAGCACTGTCTTTTAAAATATCTTTTCCTAACAGCTCTCTATTTCAGAAATCTAAGCTCCAACTAAGTTTCCAACTCTTTCCTCTGCTTCCAACAGAAAAAAAATGTATTTCTTACTGTCTAGCAATCCTCTCAAACATTCCATGAGCTGGCGTTATAGCACTATCCCAATTTTATGGCTTAGGAAAATCGAGGCACAGAGAAGGTAAATAACTTTCCCAGGGCCATACAGCTGGTAAGTAAAAGAACTACTATTCTGCACTCCCGAGCCCAAGCTTTCACCATTACAACACATTATAATGCACTTTAATTATTCGGCAAGGTCTTTTATTTAATATAAAAATAGCCTAACATAATTTAAGTGTCCTTGCCAGGAATTTAATACAATTTCAAGTACGTGTTAGTCTTAATCAGACTGACCCGTTTCACTTTCTTGTGTTTCGTATTTCTTGGCCAGTTTCAACTATGTAATTACATGCTGAGCAGATAAAGTATGGAGGGCACTGTGTGGGATGAGAAAATGAACAGACACGCATCCTGCCCTGCCCACGCTTAGGATACAGTGAGAGAGACACATCAACCGCTAACTAAACGTAACACAGAAGGAATCTGGAGACAGAAATATGAGCTACACGACAAAAAAGGAGTGATTAATTTTGACTGGAGCAGAGGGAAAAAATCAAGTATGGTTTAAGAAGGTGGAGTCAGAACGAGGCCCTGAAACCCGTGGAGGAATGGTAGTCAGGAGTGGAAGGGAAGCGCACTCCTCACTGAAGACACAGGACTACGGTTCCGTCGCCATTCATATCCTAAAAGTGCCCCACAACTGGTAATTAAATGATGTGATTGGAAAACTGGGTGTGTGAAGATAGAGAAAGACAAACGATTACTAAAACGAATTATGAGACAGATGATTTCAATTCTATGTTAAAATGAAGAAGTGTTCTAAGCTTGTGGATGATCCAATCTGTGTTTTAAGATAACTCCTGCAGAGACTGAGGGCTGGAATACCAAGGCATGACACGAGAAGCACATGGAAGGCAGGAGGCTGCTACAATCATCTAAGTGAGAATTTATAAGGGGTCGTGTCACTATAGCTTTGAGTATGTAAATGAAGAGGTAGACCTGAAAGATTAGCTTAGATATCTTCGCGTCGACGAGAGCAAACGTCAGGAAAGCTAAAATGCCACTGATTAACATGTGACACATAACTAAGAACTTTTATAAAAACTTATAAAGAATATTTACAAGGAGATGAAGATAAAGTTTTGTTTTCAAAATGTTAAGTTTGAAGTTTCAACTGGACATCTACACAGAGATGATTACTAGTTTGAAATACATAAGAAAGAACAGTCCTAAAAACCTAAGATTTTACAAAAGCACAGAAGCCTTTTCAAATCAAAGTTGTAATGAAATTAAAGCACCTCATATTGTTTGGGATGAGGACAGACACACTGATTAAGTTTACTCTGTCAGACACGCATGTTAATAAGAACATAAATGGGATATACAATTTCTAAACTGTAAGAGGAAAGACAGGAAGAGAGAAAAGGGCAGAATAAAGAGAGAATCCAACAGGAGGAGGAAAGGAAAGGAATGAAAAGCAAAGAAAAAGCATAGAAAATAGGAAATAAAAAAGAAGACAGTAGAAATAAATCCAAAAATTACCAGTAATAATAAATAAAAAGACGCACAGATTGAAGTAAAAGCATAAAATTCAGTGATCTGCTATTTATACTCAAAATGTAACAACATATGTGAAGACTGGAAATACTGATGTAGAAGGAGAAAGTATGTGAGACAAGTAACAAGCAGCCATCTTAACAAACAAAAAAGAATTTAAAGAAAAGGCATTTAGAGATGATGGACAAAATTTCATGATAAATGAACAACCCAATAAAAAGGTATAATAGCATATACCTATATGTAGCTAACATAGTCTTTGAATAAAACAAAAATCAAAAGAATTCTGAGACATGAAGAGAAACAAAAATCATGAGATGTAAAAAGTATTTCACTAACTAGATCACGCAGATGAAAAAATTAGTTAATACACACATAATCTGAATCACACAGTAAGCAACCTTGGCCTACCCCCAAAAATTCTCAACCCTCAAAAAGAACAACCATTTTATTACATGTTTAAGCTATTCACAAAAAAATGATAACATATTAGACCAATACAAAGAAAGACTTTACAATTCCAAAGAATCAGTATCAAATAGACCCTATTCTTTAACCATATTGTTTCTTAAGCTTAGAAATCAAGTTGTAATTTTATTAAATCCAAAGATTTCCTTTATTTTTTCTGACAACTTTGTGATTTAAAGAAATGTAATTACCTTGTGAGTACCAAATTTTTCAATTTCATCTAGATCCAAAAACATGTCCAAATCACAACCTAATTTTCCAAAACTGTTCACTGAAGAGCCAAAGGGTCTGACGGTGCAGTCCGGAAAATACGCAGCTGCTACATCTTCAATAAGAGAGCAGGTGAGATATCGGAGCTTGGTATTCTCCTCTGTTAGCTGGAATTCCCTCAAGAGAGTGTTCAGCTGATCATCTACCTAGCTGGCCAAAACAAAAACAAGAGAATATAGAAAATGTTAAGGTCATGTAAAATAACTGTCATTTTACTTCTAGAAATATGATGGCTTAGGAGACCTACCTTAAAAATACGCAATCTTCTTACATGTAGCCTTAAAAGTGGATTTTACAAATGCCCTTTAAAAAGCACTACGGAATGAGGACATCAGCAAAAAAAAAAAGTTGGCTAGAATTAAAACTACTATTTTTCTTAGGCCATGAGTATAAAGTATTGTTTTAGAAAATGAAAATAGTAAAATGCCCCAGTAGAGGAGGTCAAAGCAACCACAAAGCTGGACATTTAAACGAAGTTGGGGGGGGAGGTGGGGAGAAGAGCCAATGTTAAAGGAAAGTAACACCAGAAATAAGCAAGGCTTCAAGGAATGAAGGCCCAAGGTCCCCCAGTTCCTCAGAGTAACAGTCCTGTATGTTCCCTAGAAGGCTGGTGATAAAACGATCACACTGTGAAGGTGCATGCTGGAGCTGAAGATTTAAAATAAAAACCACAGCCTTAAATGCCCACATGTGAAAATAACCGAACTAAACACTTAACTCAAGAAAAATAAATAACAGAAAGCAGAGGAAATACAAAAGGTTAGAAGTAAAGTTTTAAAACTTAGAAAATCAACCCCCAAAATAGTATTTTGATAACTAAAACCATGAACATATTCTTGGAAAGGACTAGCTAGACCTTTGACGAGTCTCAGTGAGAAACACCGAAACTACTATAAACATTTTTACTAGAGCGGAAAAAAAGAGATAAAGCCAGAAATAAGATATTTTAAAATTTATAAAAGAATGCCATGTACAATTATGTGTCACGCTGACAAGAGAAAGAAAGCCAGAATAATCCAAAGGCCCAAAACTTTGGAAGAATGTGGCTCCTTCTGAGGATTACAAACGGGAGATGGTGGCAGGGAGCAGGGAAGGGTTCCTTTCACTTTTCACTCAGCAGGAATATTTAATAATAAAAACTTACAATATACAAAACAAGTCAAACACACACACATATCAAGTCGGGGAAGTATACCTATAAACTTACACTTTCTGCACAACAAAGTAATTCAAAAAGCTTCTTGCTTGAAGGAGAAGACTGATTCCTACATTGAATACTTGACTGTTCAGAAGTCTGGTTTAATGGAGTCTTCAACTTTAAATTGAAGTAACGTGATCTGAATGGAATTGCAGCCTCTGTGCCCAGGCTTGGAGTACGAGTTACCTTCTGCAGTGAAGCTACGCTTTCCTTCTGACTAAATTCTACAACAGCATAAAGACCCTGTACCAAAAACATAAGAAGAACAGAACACATTTCAAAATACTATTTTTAACATAGTATTTTAGTTCGCATTTCAAAGCAATTATGATAACATGCAAACTACTAATTTTTAAAATTTACAATGATACACTTCTAACACGAGCAATCGTTTTAACCATTATAAGCAGATTAAGAAAAGGAACATTATAAAGTGGTATTAGTTAAGAGAAGCTGAAAATAATGTTGAAATAGAAAATTAAAAGGCAAAACAAAGATCTCCCCCTGGCTTCTACACCTAAGATAATGGAACGATTTCAAAGTATTCAAATTATGAAATGATTCAGGTATAATTATGCTTATAATTCTGTGATACTCCTATAAGGATTTCTGTTCTCATATCAAAAAAAAAAAATCTCACTGGGCTTCCTTGGTGGCGCAGTGGTTGAGAGTCCGCCTGCCGATGCAGGGGACGCGGGTCCGTGCCCCGGTCCGGGAGGATCCCGCGTGCCGCGGAGCGGCTGGGCCCGTGAGCCGTGGCCGCTGAGCCTGCGCGTCCAGAGCCTGTGCTCCGCAACGGGAGAGGCCACAGCGGCGAGAGGCCCGCGTACCGCAAAAAAAAAAACCACCTCATTGAAGAAATTTAGACAAAAATAGATGTAGGATATCAAAAAAGAATCTAACTTTACCATATTGCAGAGGCAACAGAGCAAAAAATAACTTAAAAAAAAGCATGAATGTTAACTTAGATTGTTTTTCAAATACTTACAAAGCTTTCATAGAAGAAGTGGTTGTTAATAGATCCATGTTGGGATAAGTACTTGAGAAACTTCTTCTCGCTGATTTTATTTGGGCAGTGGATTAACACAGTCCGCTGGGCCTGCTCTCGTCTCTCTTTTTGCACCTCAGAGAATCTCTTTTTTGGAGCCCCGTCTTCAGAGCCTACGAATGAGACAAAGACATCCCCAAACACACACACGTAAAATTTAAAGCATCTCTTGATACGGTATATAAAGATTTTACACCTGACCACGACCAACTTTACCCTCATTCCATCTTCTTTCTTCTCCTTCATAAGGGTGAAGCTATACTACTCCCAGTCTTCCTACTACCATTCTCTTGTGATTTCCATTAAATTGTCCACTCTGTTTTGACTGACTATACTCAATGCATAGCGCTAAAAAGGGAACACTCCACAAAATTTTAAAAGTAAAACCACTTCCACAAATACACACATACAAAGTCTGTATAAGCTATAGCATTCCAAAGCCTAAAAAAAAAAAAATGATTACAAGCCTGAGCGCAACGAGACAATGAGTTTAGAAGTTTAATGTATTAAAGTAAGTTATTAGTTTTGGGGACTTCCCTGGTGGTCCAGTGGGTAAGACTGTGCTCGAGATGCAGGGGGTCCGGGTTCGATCCCTCACTGGGGAACTAGATCCCACATGCCGCAGCTAAGAAGTCCGCATGCTGCAACTAAAAGATCCCACACACCGCAATGAAGATCCACACACTGTAACTAAGACCCGGCGCAGCCAAAATTAATTAATTAGTTAATATTTTTAAAATAAAGTAAGTTATTAGTTTTTCTCTGTAAAGGGTCTTGATCTGGCTCAAACAATTAACAATGAGTTACCAACTATCATGTGCTCTGCATCACAGGGAAATCTGAGAGACTGAACCCTAGTTGCTGCCCATAAAGAGCCCATGATACTTTTTTACTAAAGAAATAGAGGTGGTTTTTTTTCCCCCATTAAAAACCATCCAGGGGTTAGTGAGTTTACAATCACAGGAAATGAAGGCAAGAGCTGTGATAGGCAAGAAGTAAATAATCCACTGATCACAAAGGAAAGATCAACAAGTGAACTAAACACAAGGAAAAGGAAAATCATTCAAGTTCTAATTCCAGAGATTAAACGTAACCGACGCGCAGAAATCAGCAAAAGCTTTCCGCCTCGGCTTCTTTCAAAAGGTCACGAAACTGACGGATACAGGCAACACCGCGCGCACTGAACCTTCACTTCAGCAAAGCCCAGGACACCCTCATGGACAAGGCCTCGGAGGCGGGCAGGCAGCAGGAGGCGGCGGGGGGCCCCCCAGCCGGCCGGGCAGCGCCCACCTGGAGGCGGGTCTCCCAGAGCACTCGGGCCCTGCCCTCCACGTGCCTAACCACGGATCAAACGTCCTGCGCGCCTTCCCTGCACTCACTGTAGAGACGCTAAACGTGCATCTCTTAAACACGCGTCCTCTTCTCTACTCCGGGTGCCAATTCTTCGACATCAGTCTCTCATTTCAGGCCTGGAACACAGCAGCCTGATTGCCAAGCTGGCCTCATTCGCTCCAGTCTTGGCCTTCTCAAGCCACTCTCCACACTGCTGCCAAAGTCACCTTTCTAAGGTAATCGTTCGTAGAAAGTCTTCTTCTCTGACTTCCCTGCCGCATTCGTGATGAGGTCCACGCCCCAGAGCCCGGGCCCTCCTCAGCGTGTCACCTCCAGCCCTCCCCCTCCCCCCTGCTCACGCACGGTGCTCTCCACACGGCGGCGCCACACACTCTGAGCTCTTCACGTCTTCTCCTCTCTGGCTGGAACGCGCCCCTTCTCACTTTCTGCCCTGCAAACTCCCATTCATCCTCCAAACCGTGCTCAGCTCTCTGAAGAGCTGCCTCTCCTCGGGAGAACTGCTTCCACCTCTGCACTGCCTCACTTCAACAGCTGTGGAAGAAGGGAAGTCTCGGCGCCCTGTTTACTTGACAACAGGGAAGAATATCTGTCTTCCATGCGGAGGGCAGGGGCTACTCTTACTCGCTTTGACCTCCGTCTGCTGACAGCCCTTCCAACTGGTCCTTCTTTTGTTTATGGTCCAGGCTTTTCTCACCCACTTTTCCAGCTGTAATTACCACCTCTATCTCCTTGTCTCTGATATTTACTGAGTACACTGATGTCCAACTGCTTACTGTAAAAGTAAAGTCAAGCTGTAAAATTTCATTGAGTAAAAGTATAAATCCTCCCCTAGTTCTCTCCAATACCCACTTATTAGGTTTGATACTTACCTTTCCAGACATTTTCAAGGCATATATAAACATATACATTTGTATCTCTCTGGAGAGAAACATTTTTCACACAATTACTGAAAATGTATTATACATTCTCTTCTGTAATATGCTTTTAAATATTTAATACATTGTTGATATCTTTTTGTGTCAGTAGATATATATTTACCTCATTTTTAAAATAACTGCATAAACCTTCTTAGGTGTTTACGGTAATTTAATCAATCTTCTGCTAAACACTGAGATGGTTTACCTTTTTCACTATCACGAACAATACTGCAATATCACTGGTATACAATGTTTTGCACTATGATGCAGGTATCCCTGCGGCTGGATTACTGGGGAAGAACAGGGACGGAGTACGAGAGGGAGACAGAGAAGTCTGGTGACAGATGGGGCGACAGGCTTGAACAGGACTGACGGCTCTCAGCTGGAACAGAAGTAGGCGCGACGGAGCAGATGGGACAAAGTCATGAAGGGCACAAAAAGTTCAGGTAGCATAAGTACATGACCTTGCAAAAGGCTTGTCAAATCTACAAACAACACAAAGTTGGGAGGAAAAACTAGTTAAGTGTTAGTATTTTAAGACAGACTCAAATTTGCAACGGTCTTGATAACATAACTTGATAAGCATAAGCACAAAACATACTGTCCTGCGTTTAGAATTAAAACAACATAAAGACACAAGCACATAATGGGGGGGGCGGATTCAGCCAGCAGTAGATGGACAAAAGAAGACCAAAAGTTTGATCTGATGAAAGCTCAAAATGAGCCAAGGGAATGTCTTAACTCCTGGGGTGAGGAAAGGGAGAAGACAGATATAGATATAAAATCCAAATCCAAGGGGGTAAGAGCACTTCTTTCCTATTTACTGGTCAGGCCACACACGGAGCACATGCTCTGTTCCGGACGGAACGGATATGAAGGATACTGAGGAACCAGAGAGCATCTGGAGAGGAGTAATGAAGGTCTAGAAACTCTGATAGAGAATTACTGTAGATAAAGCAGGGATTTACAACCTGGAAACAAACTAATGAGAAATGAGAGCTGTCCTTCCACCGGTGCAGCACTTTCCAGGGTTCATAGAAACATTCTCTTCTGAATCTCACAATAACCTTTGGAGATAAACAGGGCAGGCAGCATTACTGGTGAAAAAGCTGCACAAAGGCAAACATCTAACAAGCTGGGGAGCCTCCCGTAGAGTTTAGCCGCTGTTTGGCGGCGCGGCATCTGTCCTCCTTGCTCTGTTAACAGCACAAGCCTGCTTGTGTGGTTGGCGGCCGGGGGCGGGGCGTTAGTTATCCTCCATCACACCCCACTAGACGGCCAGGGCTGTCAGAGGATTTTAAACGGCTCCTCTTGGTCCAGGGGGTTGGGCCGTGATGATCAACAGCTCTTTCTTACAATCTTTCAAATTCAGGCAAAAGATCATTTTATTCTTCTCTTTGGAGAAAGCTGCAAGCTGCTAGTGGCCATCGCCATCAACAACGCACTGGAGAAGAAGAACCTGAGGTAAGGAGGCCACCAAACAATAGGTGAGGAAACAATACTTCCCTCTGACTGACCGCATCCATCCAGGCGACTTTATTAAAGCAGTCACGTCTCTTTCTGGAGTCTGGTTACATGGTTGGTATGTCCTCCCTTTTCTACTTAAGCAAATTTGAGTTCTTTTCTGTCCCCTGCACCCAAAGAGTCCTGAGCAATACACTGCATATTCTTGTTCTTAAATCGGGGTTCTTTCCACTACACTCACGTGAAAGCTACGTCAAAACTAAGACCAACAGGGAAATGGGAAGTTAGCAGATTTAGCTCATTATAAATATTTCTCAGCCATTAGAGCCCAATCAAAATGGAACTGACTGGGGGCTTCCGGGCTTCCCTGGTGGCGCAGTGGTTGAGAATCTGCCTGCCAATGCGGGGGACAAGGGTTCGAGCCCTGGTCTGGGAAGATCCCACATGCCGCGGAGCAACTGGGCCCGTGAGCCACAACTACTGAGCCTGCGCGTCTGGAGCCTGTGCTCCGCAACTAGAGAGGCCGCGACAGTGAGGGGCCCGCGCACCGCGATGAAGAGTGGTCCCCGATCGCCACAACTAGAGAAAGCCCTCGCACAGAAACGAAGACCCAACACAGCCAAAAATAAATAAATGAATAAAAAATTTTTTAAAAGCCTATTAAAATGGAACTGACTGATGTACGAAACAGTGTGTTCCTTGCTACTATCAAATGTAACTAGCAAACTTTTGGCAATGAGTTCTCACACTGAACTGGAGATTTCTCAATTTCCTTCTAATTATAAAATTATATGCTTCTAAGTGAGTTATATAGTGTAATCACCTTCTTCTCTTTAAAAATGGAAAAGAAATTCAAATGAGGATTTTGTTACTTGTTATGCCTCACAGGAGTCTCTGGATATTTAGCCAGTCATATTATCCTAATGATACAAAATGAAACACATTTCCGGAGAAAAACAACAAAGCTCTACTACGTGAAGCCTTGGAATCAGAAGGGTTTATTCTCACCTTTGCTACTGAATAGCTAAGCGTGATCCATTTACCAGCCACCTGTACCAGCCTGTTTCCACATCTATAAAATGGAGTAATAATAATTCCTGCCAAAGCTAGTTCACAGAGTTTTATATCTCAAAGAGCATATGAAAATACTCTAAAAGTTAAACCACTATACACATGTTAAATCACAATAGCTCCTTTGGCAAAAGCCTTACTCACATTTTCAGTCACTTAAGAGTTTTTAACAGAAACAGCTTCTACTAAATACAGTCCAATCAGCATTTCAATGAACTGTCATAGTAAGTGGTATTTCCAACTCTCTGTCAATATGAGTCTCTCATACAGTCTGATAAGGACAGCAACCCTACCATTTATTTTAGGGGAAAATACCGTACTTGTTTAGCCTTCCTTAGAACTGTTCCCACAAATAATTTCATACCTTAAAACTACAGCTCCAAGAAATGGTAGAAATCAACACCTTTTATTAAACAGCGGGGCTCGAGGTCTAAATTAACTCAGCGGCAAGTCCCTTGGCTTTCTGCGCCTCTGTCTCCATCTCTCAAATGGAGACCGTGATACAATCCTGCCAGACTGTTTTAAGAATTGTAAATAACATAAACGCAGCTCTTGGATCACAAGCAGGTGGACTGGACTTCTCAACACACCAGCCTATAAACGTAGAACGCCTGCCTGTTCCAGCCCAGGCAAATCTGTTACCAAGCTGATTCTGCTCAAAACGGCCATTAGAATAAAGCAAACGTCAGGAATCGCAGAGGCAGAGCCTCCACTGGAGGACCAGGGGTCCTGCTAATTCATCAAGGCTTCACTCCGCTCGGCCTCCATCGGCAACTTGCGAGCATCAACCTCAGTTACATCTATGAACGAAGAAGCGACTGGCTCAACTGTGGCATCACTACCGTAACTGGCAACAGCGTTTCGCCCAACTGTCAGACACTAGCAAACTCTGCTCCCGGCCTGCACTGCGGAGCTCTGAACGACTTCATCACTGGGCACGCAGGCCCCGAAGGAAGGAACGTCCCACACCGCGCCGCCGCCGCCACCACGCGCCAAGGCGGCGGCCCTAGGTTCCCCGAGCGAGGCCGGGACACTGCCGTGCGGTCCCCCCGCCGCTTCCACCGGCCCTGCGCCCGCCCGCGACCCCAGCCCCGGCGCCATACCTGTCTCCGCGCTCCCCGAGGACTGCTCTTCCGTCCCGAGGGCTGCGGCCACCGTTCCTGGGCAACTGAGAAGCCTGCGGAGAGGACGCTGGACTTGACTTCTCTGAGCACGGAGCGGCAAACTGGTCAACAGCCCCAAACCACGAGCCGCCATCGTCAAAGCGGCAGGAGCGCGGACGAAAGGGCGCCGGGCTTCCGCGCATGCGCGCGAAGGAAAGGATGGGAAGCCTAGAGGGTCAAACTAGGCGAAGGACGTTCGCTTATACAAGAAAGCGAGTTGCGGCTCCAATGAGGCTTTCGCACGTGTCTGATTTCCCTTCTCCCACGGTTCCCTAAAAGAAGGCTCCCAGGGAAATGAGCACGCCACCTACTCTTTCAAACTGAGTCATGAAAATAGAACCAGAGAGCGAGGGCATGAGGAAGGAGCACTGTACTTAGAATCTGTACTTAGAAGACGATAAACGCTAACACTTTTTCTTTACCAAACACTGTTCTAAGTGCTCTACGTGGGTTGACTTTTTAAATCCTTACAACAGGCCTGTGACGTAGGAACTCTTATCTCCATTTCTTTATGGGGAGGTTAAGGCATAGAGACGTTGAGTAACATTCCTAAAGTTCTACAGCCAGGCAGGGGCAGAAATGGAAGCTAAACCTAGGTTTGCTTGTACAGGGTTTTTTTCTTTCCCTCCTTTCCTCCCCTTCCTTCCTTCCTCCCTCCCCCCCTCGCTCCCTCTTTCGCTGTTTCTGTAACAGTTTGACTGAGATTTAAGTCATATACTACACAATTCACCCCTTTAGGTGTACCATTCAGTGGTTTTTAGTATATTCACAGAGATAGACAATAATCACAATCATGTTTAGAACGCTTCATCACCTCCAGAAGAAACCTCGTGCCGGCTAGCTACCACCCCTAATCACCACACTCCCCCCAGCCCTAAATAACCGCGTACCTACTATGTGTCTCCTCCGAACTGCCTTTCTGGACATTTCATACAAGTGGAATCATACAGTGTGTGTTTTTTTTGTGACTGGCTTCTTTCACTTGGTATAATGGTTTCGTGGTTTGTCCATGTTGTAGCATCTATCAGTACCTTATTCCTTTTTATGGCTGAATAATACTCCATTGCATGAATATGCCACAGGTGGTTATCCTGTCATCACTTAAGGGGCATTTGGGCTGTTTGTTTCGGGTTGTTTCCACCTTTTTGTGCTGCTATGAACTTTCACGTACAAGTTGTTGTGTGAACATATGTTTTCACTTCTCTTGGGTGTATACCTAGGAGTAGAATTGCTGGGTCATATGTTTTAACTTTTTGAGGAACTGCAGGCTATTTTCCAAAGCAGCTGCATCATTTTCATTCTCATCACTAGCGTATGAGTGTTCCAATTTCTGCACATTCTTGTCCAATACTTCTCATTTTCCATTGTGTTTACTTATTCCATTCTATTTTTGCTCAGTAGAATTCTAATTATAAAAAGGTTTTATAATAAGCATGTATCAACATATTAATTTAGCCATTAAAAATTAAATATAGGGCTCTTGAAGGATAATGGTAGTGTTTTATTCTTTAAAGTGTGTGGTGGGGCTACAGTGGCTCACTGTATTCAAATTCTTCTTACCGTACACATGTTTATGAATGTTATTTTGTATCTACTCAACGTTTCATAAAAAGTTACACTCATCTGATTCTTTTCTTGTTAATGACTGCTCTTTTGGAAAGGCCAGTGCAAATACATTCTGGTCAATAAGTTGGAGGTTCTGGTTAGCTGAGATCAGTTCATTCAGGTTTCTCTACGTCCATCAGTAATTACCCGCATATTGCCAAGGAGGAGGGTGGATGGGGGAGAGATGGAATGGGAGGTTGGGACTGACAGATGCAAACTATTATATATAGAATGGATAAGCAACAAGGTCCTGCTGTATAGCACAGGGAACTATATTCAATATCCTGTGATAAACTATAGTGGAAAAGAATATGAAAAAGAACATATATATATATATAAAACTGAATCACTTTGCTGCACAGCAAAAATTAACACAACATTGTAAATCAACTCTACTTCAATAAAAAAAAAAATTACCCCCATAGATTCTCTCAAACATGGGAAAAAACAACCAAACTTCGAGGTATTACTGAATATTTGTTACAGATGGCAGCCTTAATTTACTGACTCACGATTTTACCTTCTATTATGGATTCACTTGTGCTCCCACGAAAAAAAGATATGTTGAAGTCCTAACCCCCAGGACCTCAGAATGTGACCTTATTTTGAAATAGGGTTATTACAGATGTAATCAGTTAAGATGATGTCTACTGGAGTAGAGGAGGTGTAACTGGTGTCCTTAGAAGAAGACAGCCATGTAAAGTCAGACACACAGGGAGAATACCAGGCGATAACAAGGCGGAGATTGGAGGGATGTAGCCAAAAAACAAAGAACACCGAAGATGGCCAGCAAACCACAGAAGCTGGGAACAGACAAGAAAGAATTCTTCTGTAGGTTTCAGAGGGAACATAACCCCGCTAACACCTTCACTTTGGATTTCTATCTTTCAGAACGGTGAGACAATAAATGGGAAAGTAGGGGCTGAGGGGCACAGAAATGAGAGACTTTTAGCATCTTGGTATTTTTTTTAAAAAAACAAACAGGTATTATTTTTATCATTAAAAAGAAAAAGGAGGGGCTTCCCTGGTGGCGCAGCGGTTGGGAGTCCACCTGCCAATGCAGGCGACACGGGTTCGAGCCCCGGTCCGGGAAGATCCCACATGCCGCGGAGCGGCTGAGCCCGTGCGCCACAACTGCTGAGCCTGCGCTCCGGAGCCTGCGAGCCACAACTGCTGAAGCCCGCCTGCCACAACTATTGAAGCCTGCGCGCCTAGAGCCCGTGCTCCGCGGCGGGAGAGGCCACCACAGGGAGAAGCCCACGCACCGCGACGAAGAGTGGCCCCCGCTCGCCGCCGCTAGAGGGGGCCCGCGTGCAGCAACGGAGATGCAACAAAGCCAAAAAAAATAATAAAAATAAAATAAAATAATTTTTTTTAAAAAAGGAAAAGGAATCCTATGCAGATTGGAAAGCCAATAGAAAAAGAATTAGCAAATTCTTAAATTGTATCTACATTTCATATGGCACTAAAATACTTTTTACACGGTAAGCTAGTCTTTGATAAAATGTGAACGTCAGGTTGTGCCCATGTAATTATTAACTCCACACTCTTTCACTCTCAAAAGTGTTCCCATTCGGATGATAAATTGTCCGGCTACCTTACGAATGCCCTTTCAGATCCTGGTTTCCTGCAAGTCACCAAGAAGGATTTTCACATTCAAAGCTGAATATATCGACTGAGAACAGCTCAGCAAGCAGAGGTGCCAGGGAAAGCTTTACTAGCAAAGCAAAGCAAAGTTATAGTCACTGGAATTTTGAAAGGAATGAGCTATCACAATCTTGCCATTTCTGTGAAATTATGTTTTTTATCTATAAAATCATGAAAATTTTGCATTCTCTACAATATTTATATTTTTGCTGCAATAGAAAAATATCATTTTTCCTCACTATAGAATTAAATTAGTCAGCCCTCTCTATCCACCTTTTCCACATCTGCAGGTTCAACCAATCACAGATGTAAAACATTTGAAAAATAAAATTCCAGAAACTTCTAAAAAGCCAAACTTGAATTTTCGCCATGAAGGCAACTATTTACATAGCATTTACAGTGTATTAGGTATTATAAGTAATCTAGAGATGATTTAAAGTACAGTTGGCTCTTGAACAACACGGCTTTGAACTGCATGAGTTTACTTAACGTGAATTTTTTTCAATAAATATGTCGGAAAGTCTTCTGGACGTCTGTGACAATTTGAAAAAACTTACAGGTGAAACTCATAGCTTAGAAGTATCAAGAAAAATAAGAAAAAGTTTACGTTATGAATTCATAAACTATATGTAGATACTAGTCTATCCTTACTTAGGCATAAGGTGAGTGACATTTAATATGAAATTAATAATGAGTTAGTTTCCTTACTCTTTTATAGCTTTGCTTTCAAAGAATTACATTACCGTACAGTATGCCTCCGTCTTGTAATTGGAGAAGTTGTGTATCAGCCTATCATCCTAGGTAAGTGGTTTTCAAAGAAATGTAACAATGTTTCCAATACTGTATTATGACTACGACTGTAATACTGTACGCCATAAAATTTTATGATTCACTCATTAATGCATGTGAACTGTGAAGCAATCTTATCCATGACACTAGGCGACCATAAAGTAATCATATTGCTGCGTCCTCGTTATCAAAGCAGACTTGTTCTACCTGTAAATAAATACAAATTTCCTTTTCACATTATCTTTTCATATTTGATGGCTAGCGTTAGTAATATGTATGACATCTACAGTGTTTTTTATCATATAAAACAATATTGATGTAGGAACCGACAGACAATTCATCTTATAAACAGATGACATAAACTTACAATATCGATAAATCTGATACAGTAAATGTATTTTCTCTTCCTTATGACTTCCTTAATAACATTTTCTTTTCTCTAGCTTACTTTATTGTAAGAATACAGTATATAATATATAAAACCTACAAAATATGTGTTAACTGACTGTTTATGTTATTGGTAAGGCTTCCAGTCAATAATAGGCCGTTAGTAGTTAAGTTTTGGAGGAGTTCAAAGCTATTAAGTGGGGACTTCCCTGGTGGCCCAGTGGTTAAGAATCCGCCTGCCAATTCAGGGGACACGGGTTTGAGCCCTGGTCCGGGAAGATCCCACACGCCGCGGAGCAACTAAGCCCGTGCGCCACAACTACTGAGCCCGGGTGCCACAAGTACTGAAACCCACGTGCCTAGAGCTCATGCTCTGCAACTAGAGAAGACCGCAATGAGAAGCCCCCCTCTCGACTCAACTAGAGAAAGCCCATGCACAGCAACAGAGACCCAACGCAACCAAAAATAAATAAATTTTTAAAAATAAAATTTAAATTAAAAAAAAAGCTATCTGTGGATTTTGCACTTCCCAGGGGTCAGCACCCCAACCTCCTTATTGTTCAAGGGCGGACTGCATACAGGAGGACGCATGTATGTTGTACGCAAATACTATGCCACTTTATATAAGGGACTTGAGCATCCGTGGAGTTTGGAATCTGCAGGGGTCCTGGAACGAATCCCCTGGGGATACTGAAGGATGCCGTACTTTACTTTTCCCTTCAAATCATCTTTGAGTAAAATCCGCGGTTCTCATGCACAAATGTCTGAGATTCCTGCCCTCCTATTGTTGTCGAAACTCGCCCTCTGTTCACCGGTGCCGAGCAGAAACACAGAGACAGTTTTGGGTGAAGTGGAAAGAGTAGTTTTTATCGCTTTGCCAGGCAAAGGGGGCCACAGCGGGCTACTGCCCTCAAGACTGGGTGATCCATCCTGGAGGCGGTAGTGAGGAGTCTTATAGTGTTAAAGGAGCAGGGCGTGGTCAACTTGTGGACACTCTTCTGATTGGCTGGTGGTGAGGTAATTGCGAGTCGGCATCATCAACTTTCTGGTTCCAACCGGTCTGGGGTCTGCGCGCTGGGGGGCAGCATACAGTTAACTTCTTCCGCCTGGAGGGGGTTTCGGCCGCTGCAAACCAGCTCAAAGGACACGGCTCAGAAGAGTATCTATAGTCTTTGAGGAGGAACTAAATGTCCTTGACTTTGTTTAATGGCTAAAGTATTATCATTTTGTTTGCTTGACTGCTTTCCTTTCTTTCTGCATTTTCTCACTTCTCTGATTAAATTTATTTTTCGACTGAAGTTCTCCTACAGACAAAAGGCAGGCAGAAGACACTGCTCGCTTACACCACGTGCAACCACAGAGCTGATGCTAGAGGCTTAACTAGTCTCCTTTATCAAACGCCTGAGTGTTCAGTCAAAGGTGGAACTGTAGGCTTCTGCTGCCTTCTCTGCCTCGCGTCATCTAATCAGGAAATGGCCCTTAGGGCACGAAATGGTCTACCTGGCCCAGGTTTTCATCTCTCGGCAGCAAGGAAAGCTCACAAACCACTTTCACTAGCTTTTGACCAACACATGCAGAAAAACTTGCTTATATGTTGGTAAACAGAAATATATTTTTATCTTAGTCCCACCCATCCGTTCACGCTTTGCTTAAGCCCAGAGAACCAGTCTCATAGCTGTTCTTCAAAGCTCAGCCTAGCACCTTGGATGAGGGCACCCCCTGGCAACCCCGAAGGTCAGACAAAAGCATCAGGAAGTGGAAACAAGAGCTCTGGCCCGGGGAGTCAGGAGGCTGCATTCCGGTCCTGCCTCGACCCGAATCTGCTCTGTGTGTCCTTAGGAAGGAAACTCAAAGTCTTGCTTTTGTCATTTTCGTCTGCTAAACTGCAGGAAGAGGAGCATAGGATCTTCTCTTTCCTCACAACACCAAGACTTAGAATTCAATTAAAACATATTCCCTTAAAATTCTGTGCCAGTACTGTAAGGTGCTATAAGGTTTATATCAAGAGAAAACCATGTTGACTGTCATACAGCGTGAAGTAAGTCAGAAAGAGAAAAACAAATATCGTATATTAACGCATAAATGTGGAATCTAGAAAAATGGTACAGATGATCTTATCTGCAAAACAGAAATAGGGACTCAGACGTAGAGAACAAACATAGGGATGCCAAGGGGGGAAGGGGGGTGAGGGGTGAATTGGGAGACTGGGATTGACACATATCCACTACTGATACTATGTATAAAATAGATCTCTAATGAGAACCTGCTGTGTAGCACAGGGAACTCTACTCGACCCTGAGGTGACTTAAATGGGAAGGAAATCCAAAAAAGAGGGGATACGTGTATACATATAGCTGATTCATTTTGCTGTACAGCAGAAACTAACACAACATTGAAAAGCACCTCCAGTCCAATAAAAATTAATTATTAAAAAAGTGAAAAAAGAAGAGCAAACCGCGTTTCTGCCCTCAGGGAGTCCACCTTCTGCTGAGGCGAATAGCCTGATCCATAGGTAAGTTGTGTCTAGTGGTAAATGCTAGACGGGAAGTGTAGCCTGAAGCAGACGTTCCCAAAAAGGTGCGGTGTGTTGTGAGGGAGGGGTGGGCCGCTAGAACAGACAAGAGCGGTTCTGTCTCTCTCTCTCTCTGTCTCTCTCTCTCTGTGTCTGTCTGTCTGTCTCTCTCAAGAGTGTGAGCAGGTTGATGTCATAGAGTTGGTGACTCACTCATCCCTGATCCTCTGGCAGTAAGAACATAATAGGTTCACAATTCATTGAATTATGAACTAAATTTTAAATTACTTGTGCTGATGCGGGGCATCTATTCATAAGCTGACCTATTAGTTTTCATTTCCACTTGGTTTGATAGCCATTTTCTTCCATTTGCTCCCTATATAGTAAACAGACTTTTTATTATAATTTTACGTGTTTGAAGACAAAGAATTTATTAATCTTCTACCAGTTTGGAATTAAGATAATTTGGACAGAGATGAGACTAAAGTTACCTTTCCGTTGTTTGTGAAACCGGGCTTTGGAATGAAAATTAAAATGCCAACTACGTGTGACTTTCTTTGAACCAGTCGAACCTTTTTGAAATTTCCTTCAGAAAGCTTGGCAATACTTTTCAGAATTACAAATGCATATAACTTTGCGATTCTATTTCTAGAAATTTATTGTAGAGACATACTTGCTCTTAGAGGGAGAGATAATAAATAACCTAAATGAAAGAGGAGGCTCTTTATCTGCTGAACTGGGACAATCTTCAAGATACATTGTTAATTCAATATCTTGTAATAAACCATAATGGCAAAGAACATGAAAAAGAATATATATGTGTAAAACTGAATCACCTTGCTGTACAGCAGAAACTAACACAATATTGTAAATCAACTATACTTCAATTAAAGCAATTTTTTTATTTAAAAAAGATATATTGTTAAAATTGCTAAGTAAAGCAAACGGGGTAGGACACTGAACGCACAAACACACACATTTGCTTGTGGGTGTACAGACTGTCTCTGGAAGGACACACAAAAAATCTGGAAGCCTTTGTTGACTCTGGAGATGGGATTGAAAGGCTGTAAGACAAGCGTGGGAGGGGATTGTTTACACCTTGTGCAGCTTTTGAACTTTTAAACATTTTGAAACATTATAACTCTAAATTTGAGTTTAAAGGTTTAAAATACTCCTTCATTAAAAAATGTAAAATGTCTCAAATCTACAGCTTGCCTCCAAGGAGGTGAATTGAGGCTCTAATGACCAGGGGCAGGCAGGGAGACTTACTTTCTTTGTCTGCATTTCACACCTTTAAACTTTATTTATTATGTATATATGGGCAGAAAAGGAAGTATGTACCTTGAAGTATCTTAGATTTTCCATATAACTTGGTTTTTGAAGTTATTATCTACATTCTTCTATGCTATGTGGTCAAACTACATTGAAAAATCATGTAAAGTTTTATGATTATGCATTCTAAATTTATTATAATTCAAACTGACCATTCACATCCATATCTTTGGGTTTTATGGTTTATAGCCATTTTTAAGCTGTTACTTGCAGTTCTGTAGTTCTAGAAGCTATCTACTTTAGAAACTAAAAGCTTCTTTTAAAATCATATTCTCTTTTAGTTAATCTTTATGAGTAGGTTGTAGAAACCAGGGAATTAAGGTTGGCATGATGTTCTGTGACATACAATCGATGAAAATATGAAAATTGATCATCTGACAAGCCAGTAGTTAAATATTTTCAATGTGCTCATTATGTAAACTCCTGGCTGCTCCAGAAGTTCAAGCCAGGAGGCCTTTGGTGAATTATAGCCTGGGTATCAGCTGCCCAGCCCAAACACTCGCTAAAATTCAGTCTTAGAATTCGTTGGGATTTGTAATGGACAAATACGACTGCCAAAGTGATGTCTCATGGTTATATTATGCAGGGAGATCAACTGTTCCTATGCAGTTTCCACAGAAATGATGATAAACTGTTTCCCCAGTTCACTGGTACCTAGGAGGTCATCCCCTGTCAACATTTAAAGCAATCGCTCAGGCCGTTCTATTCAGATCGGCGGAGCCCCTTATCCCTTCCCTGAGTCTGTCTATCTCAGGTTGTTCAAGAATCCCAGGCACAGGCTTCTGCCAGCGGACGGTCTGGCCAACCAACACGGGAGAAAGAACTGAGGGAATCTCATCAATTCTGACGACACAGGCCTCCTTTCCGCGGATGCTGTTTCTATTATGGCCACACGGGGTCACTGTTGGAAACTGGTGATTTCAAGCTGTGCAGCGCAGACCTCTCCAAAGCTGGCGTGAAGCCCTGCTTACTGTTGGGGTCTCAACGTCCCAGGAAAATAGCTTACGTTCATTTTTAACTTACTCTGGGCCCGTACTGTATGCTGTCTAATTGCATCAGTTTATTTAAACCTCACAATATGCCTGTGTTAAAGAAACAAAATTCCACCGAGTAAATTTGAAGCTCTGATTAGTTTCATTCAAGGGTTCCTGAACAGGGCAGCACCCAACCTTGCAACTAAAAGGCACCCCAAGGGGTTATACAAAATGGAGGGTTATTATAGAGAGAAAGGCGGGACAAGGGAGCTATTAGCAAAAGAAAGGAAACGATTATTTTCAGGCCAGGACACTTTTTTGGGGGGTGGGTGGGAAGGGAATAGCGCGGATTTTATCAAACAGCTGGCCTCTTCCTCTGGGGGGCCGCGGGGGGAATGGAAAGGGCCCACGGGACAGAGGATGTCACTGGTGCTGACCAGAAAATTCCAGACTGTTTGATTAAGATTACATTTCCAGGGGAGGTTGAAACTGCAAATAGGTGAGGTATTAAGTCGAGGCTTGATATCTTGGGCTTTAGCCCAAGTGATGCCATTCTGGGCCTGTAGTTTTTCTCTGTAACACCCGTGGATTTTATTATTATCCCCATTTGATACATGCAAAAATTGAGATGTAGAAAGATTACGTAAAATGACTAAGATCCTTTGGTGATCGTAACCCAGGTTTGACTGACTTTAAGTCCGTCCTTTCAATACGTCCTTCCCTTCTGACCCGGTAATTCCATTCCTAGGAATCTGTCCTAATTAGAGGTGCGCTTAAAGGTTTACATACAAAGATATTTGATGCAGAATATAATGGTAGGAATAGTGGAGACAATCTAAAGGGCCACCAAGGAGGGACTAGTTAATTTATAATCCATCCATGGGTGAGAATATTAAGATTATATTTATCAAGTGATTAATTATTAGCGAGTCACTGTTCTAAGCATTTTGTTTTTTGACTCAGTTAACCCTCACAAAACCTTAGGATATCCGTATTATTATCATATTTCATCTAACCTAAGACATCCTCATTATAAGACACTCCATTATTTTATGCACCCCTAAGAAAAATCTGCCAATTAATCTAGGACACAAAGCTTTTTAAACAATTGTCAATGGTGAGGTGCAGTCTGATTTCAGCAATATTAAAATACGGGGGAAAAATGTTCACCTTAGAATTGATAAAATAAACTATTATCGTCCTCATTTTATGGGTGAGGAAACTGAAGCATAGATTAAATAATTTGCCCAAGGTAAAAAAAAAAAAAAAAAAAAAAAAAAAGCTGTGAGTAAAGGTAGAATAGTAATTAGGGTAACTAACCAACAGTCCCAGCTTGGTCAATACCTCTTTCTTTCTCAAGAAAAAGTATGATATTTTAACGGTACTTTTTAAAAACAACAACAGAAGACCCTTAAAGAAAGAGTAGTTCAGGCACCTCCAGACACATAGAGGGCTTTTGTACAGACCTCAAATCATGGGAAATATTTCTATTAGAACCACAAGAATCTCTTCTATTAAGTGAACTAAACAGAGCTCTGAGCTACAAAGTTGCCTTAATTGAAAGTGTTTTTGTATCTTCATTCCCCCTGAGATGCTTTATATAAAGTAGTGGCACTGACAGTTTTTCTCTTTCTCCTGTGACTTTTTCTTAAAGTGGTTGCTGCTGTTTGGGGAACATGAAGATGTGACATTAGATTGAGAGTCCTGTACAGATGCTTATAATCAAATGTTTTAAAATGTGAACATAGGCTTTGGAAATGTGATACCAATGTTCCTGCAGTTTTACTTCATATATTTCACACTAAGTGTTCTTTCTCTTTGGGGATGCTAGGATTTCTGAAGTTGGTCCAGGGACCTGATTCTTGCATCAGAAGCATTTGGTGAGCTTGCTAAAATAGAGAGTTCTGGGTTGTACCCCCAGACTTACTTAATCAGACTATCTAGGGGTGGGATTTCGGAATCTGCATTTTTTTACGAGCTGTTAGTGTTAGGTATGCTCAAGCTTGAGAGTCACTGCTCTGTGTGTGCCTCTGTGTGTGTGTGTGTGTGTGTGTGTGTGTGTGTGTAGAATCCCATGGAATTCTACACTTTTCCGAAGAAGTTGTTTATCCCAGGAAAAAACACCTCATCTAATCTAGTCATTGCTAGAGTTATTATGCACTTTTCTCCATGGAGATGCTTTTTTGCCATGTTTGTAATGCAGGGGAGGAAAACTTTTCCTCTTTCCTTCTAAGTTCTTTGGCTGATCTAACCATTAAATTGACACAAGACACATTGAACAGAAGAAAAACAAATTGAATTTTTGTATGGAAGGGAGTCCATAAGAATATGAGACTCAAAGAAGTGACTAAAGCAAGCAGCTTTTATACCTGTTAGACAGAGAAACAGTAAATCTGTGAAGAATCCACAACACGAAGAAGTGTGGGCTTGGGGCAGTAAATTAGCGAGCAAGTGGCAAGATTTGTTGACACAGCCTTCTCAGCCTTGAATTCCCTACCTCTGGTGATAAGGATGTCTTTCTACCCTCCTGGTACAGGGAGGGTCACTTCACATGGCACACTCATTTCCTGCTTTCAGGGGGAAAAAGGAGGGTCAGTGTGTCTTGTACCAGCTGTTTTTCAAGTGAACCTAATTCAGAATAATCAATATACTAAACTGGTATATCTTGAGGTGGCCTATTTTACTCCCTCTTAATAGGAATAATAATAATGGCTATATTTGCCTATACGATTTTTGTGGTTTTTTTGTCTGTGTTGGGTCTTCATTGCTGCGCGTGGGCTTTCTCTAGTTGCGGCGAGCGGGCGCTACTCTTCGTTGCGGTGCACGGGCTTCTCACTGCGGTGGCTTCTCTTGTTGTGGAGCACGGGCTCTAGGCGTTCGGGCTTCAGTAGTTGTGGCACACAGGCTCAGTAGCTGTGGCGCACGGGATTAGTTGCTCCGCGGCATGTGGGATCTTACCGGACCGGGGATCGAACCCCTGTTCCTTGCATTGGCAGGTGGATTCTTAACCACTGCACCACCAGGGAAGTCCACAGGTGGTGCCTTACCAACGGAACCCCCGGGAAGTCCATGCTTATGCTATTTTTTTTTTTACTTAGATTACGAAGAGTTCTACTGATTCACTTATGGGTGAGTTTTCACTGTGATCCTGTCTTTAATGATGAGGTCCATGACCTTAGATGCCAGCAAGCCCATGAACTCAGACACATGTCACCAGCACAGAAATATTCATTTTTATTCTTGCCACATTTAACGCTAACTCATATCGTATTTTCTTAAAAAAAAAAATGGAAAGGAAAGAAAGAAGAAAGAAGATTTCTTTGAAGAGGCAAGAGGGAAGCGAGATTGCGGTACCAGGTTTCTTTCCTCTGCAGGCCGGTGTCCCTTCTCTGGGCCATCTGTCACTGGCTGCATTGCCCACACCTCTGGAAACGTTGCTGCCAGCAAGCCGCAGTGAGAATGCCTTTTTCTGGGCAGAAATGCCTGCCAGGGGCTGCAAAGCAGAGGAAAGCAGCCTTGAGTTGGAGGGGACTGGTACCTGGGAAGAGTGTGATTCCCATCCTTGGGATGGAGCCACATCTTCTCCCTGGGTCAGACCACAACTGCTTGGTCTGTGGGATATCCCCAGCTGGGATAGGAAAAGAGCAGCCTGCTTGAGGAGCCTCAGAGCTAAAGGCTCAAACACATTCAAGTTAGGCTTCATCCTGTCTGTTTCAGTGTTCTAAAAAAATCAGCATTTCCATGGAGATCTCTGAGACCTAAACACAGAGCTTTAAATTGACCTTTCTAAAGAGACTCTTAAGATCTTCCTAACACCTCTGCAAACTCTGTAGAACAATGATTTCTTAGTTGGGTATTTCCTTCAAAATGTCCTGGCTGTGATCAATTTCAGATAATTTTCCAAGAACCCCAGGGAGATTTGCAGAGGGACAATCCAGTTCACTGGTAGAAATGACACCACTACCACACAGCTGATGATGCAATAAATAAAGCAAGTGTTAGAAAAGAGGCACCAAAGAAAACCGGAAGGTTTGGTTACTTAAAGAGAAAAACCACAGCGATACAGCTTCGAACTGCTGGATTGGTTACCAGGTTTCTCCACACACTGACCCAGGGTTTCTGTTACTAACCGGAGCCCTACTCAGTTGCAAGAAAAACCCAACCACTGGCAAGCTTGACTCTATTTCCCCTGTGTAGAAGATGTTAACTTTTATCGTTCTATGTATGCTATTTTTTCCCCTTATAACCTCTCACTCTTTTCTCCATTTAAACATTGGAATGAAAACCACACTTATGATGCATCCTGGTTTCGTAAGTAAGGACACTAAAGCTCAGAAGATTAAGTAGCTTTTCCAAATCACACAGCTAGGGAATGACAAGGAAGAAAAAAAAGAAAAGAAAGAGAGAGAGAGAGAAAGAAAGAAAGGAAGAAAGGAAGGAAGGAAGGAAGGAAGGAAGGAAGGAAGAAAGAAAGAAAGAAAGAAAGAAAGAAAGAAAGAAAAGGAAAAAAGAGAGAAAGAAAAAAAGAAAGAAAAAGAAAAGGCATCCGGATGTTATGTAACTGACACTAAAACCCGTGTTCTTTTTTTCACCCCAGACTTTGCATCAGGGAAAAAAAAAAAAAGATACCAGATACTATGTAATTGATTATATTTGATTACAGTGTATTTATGGGAACAATATAGAGCAACATTTCTTTATATTATGCTTCTTTAAAAGGAGATGCATGTTATAGTAATAACAGATGGGATTTGTGGGTCACAAAAGTTAGCCTCTAGACATAGTTCTGCTCTTTGCTAGTAACATGATTTTGGCTAAGTCACCGCCCTGACGTCATCTGCATCATTTATAAAGTGAAGGTGTTAAATTAAATCACCTCTAAGATCTTTGCTTACTTTGAGAATTGATCGACATCAGCTCATAACAAAATTGAAGCATGGATTTAAGTGATTAACAGCTACACCTACATGGTGACTTCTGACCTATATCAGGCTGCTATCATCTACATCATTATCTTTATGTGAGGGGCACATCCTCAGAAAGGTCCTCTCTGAGCTTTGCAAGATCCAGTTCATAAGCATCTTTCACTTCCCTTTACTTCCTCCACCTTGTTCATTTCCGTCATGGCACTTGTCAGAAGTTGACCTCTTACGTGTATGTGTTTCTCCAGGGTTCTGCTGTCCCCAGGCTATAGGTTCCCTGAAGGCCATTGAGTTTGTCCACTGCTGTTTCCCAGCACCTGGAACTGTGCCTGCCATATAATACTCACTCGAGTGTTTGGTGAATAAACAAATGAGTGAGCAAATTGCCTTCTAAATAGTGTGGTGGTTATTCTTTGCTTCTCACTTGCAAAGCTAATTTTAGAAGCAGTCACCAGGGGTAAAGGCAACACAATCTTAATTTCTGTGCATTACAAAAAAAAAAAAAAAAATCAGAATGATGTTCTCACTACGATGTTGACGGTAGTTACGGCTGAGCTGAGTATTGGGACAGGGGGTACATTTCATTATCTCTATTTACGAGAATGTCTTTCCTGAACAGGACTTGTTTTGCCATCAGATTTAAATTTTTACCAAGTACAGATTCTGGGTGTGATCTCTAATTCGGAGTTCTTTCGGGGGTAGTTAAAGCTACAGCCTGAGCACCCGGCAACGTGTGGTGTGTCCGGAGCTTCTCCAACTTTAACTACCTACGGCTAAGAAGAGGCGTCTTACTTTTGCAGCCCCTCTCGGAGGTCTGTGCCCTGGAATATGCTCATGAATCTTGGATCTGGTGGGTGAAGCCCAGGTTGTTGACTCTCCAGCAGTTCAATTAGCTAGAACCACCCATCGTGGCAGGTTTCAAGCAGCCAGGATGGGCTCTGGGGGAGGCTGGTGTGTGCTCGGAGAGCAGGGCTGCAGGCAGAAGCAGGGAGGACTGGCCGGCGGCTTCACGGCCAATAAATAGCAGCAGATGGGAGGTGAGCGTCGCCCCTGGAGGCTATTCGCCCCCATAAGTGGCTCTCGAATGGATGACTTAGCACCCACTATGTCAAAGAATATCATAAATCTAATGGCTGCACAGGTTTTTGTTTTTTTAGTTTGTGTTTTTATTTATTTACTTATGTAGTTTTTAAATTTATTTTTAAATTCTTGTTTTATATTGGCGTATAGTTGATGCAGAGTTTTGCAAGTAGCAAGCGTAGGTTAGAATTTTGGCTCTGTGTGTTATGAGTAATCTCAGCTAAGTTACTTACTGTAAATTTCAGATTCCTCAAAGGTCAAACAGGCCTCAGGACAGTCACTTTCAAGGGTATTGTAGGAATGATAAGAACTGACAAATATATGAAAGTATTGTGTTTTTCAAAAGTAGTTTAGTATGGTATAAAGACACATAATGATGGATTTCACTTTTCTCCTGGTGTCAAAGCTGTGAGCTGTTGACAGCGCTTGATGTCATTAAAAAAAAAAAGGAAAGTGTAAAAAGCAAAATGAAAACAAAGTAACTTTTATTTGTTTCCCTTTCTATAAATAAAGAAACTAAGGCTCCATGAATTTATTGATTTGCCTACAGTCACATGGACAGAAAGTGGTAAAGCACAGGTGTGAATGCGAGGCGCGTTCTTGTTGCTCGTCCCATACTTCCATTCTCCTGGAGCTTTCTGAAGTTCACATCTCAGGGGCCCAAAGCCCCTGTACACGGAACAAGAATTCCCCAGGGGATTCCTAAGAGGCAGGTGGGCAGCACGGAGGGTAAACCCGGCCAGCATCAGCTCGGGAGCTTAGATTATGAGGGAAAGTGTCCGCTGCCCCTGTTCCTGAGGGGTCAGCCCAGGCTGCAGCCTCGCTCCCAGGACAGACCCTCCATGCCCTTCTCCCCTTCCCGCGGCTTTACTGTTAGAACAGCGATGAAGCTCTAGGAATGACAGAGAGCTGGGGGCCCACGATCACCCTTCATTGCTGGAGATTTTGCTACTTGGGTAGAAATAAAAGTTATTCCGATGTATCGTTGAGTGTTAGAAAAGGGAGGGTAGAGTACAAAAAGGAATGACCTAAAGTGTGTCAGAAGTACCTAAAAAGGGTGTCACAAGTACCTGGACGCAGTTCTGTGCTGGTAAATATTGAACAACCAGCTTTGTGAAAGCCCTGCCCCGGGTTGTAGCATTTGCTGGTTTCTGTGGTGTAAATACTCCCACGATGGCCTATTTTCAGCTGCTAACTCGAGGCCACCAAGCGCAGAGTTGGAAGGAGACATACAGGAACCCATCACGGTGTAGTATTTCCACCATGTGGATGTCATAGACATGAGTGAGAGCCTGGAAAGCAATAAAATGCAACAGAACAATCGGGAAGTGGTAAGTTTTTCATATTTATTACATTGTCTTTAATACATACTTCATTTCCTTGTAGTTTTATATAATTTTATGTTTAGTCATGCCTGTATTTAACAACCAGCTGTCACAGATCCTGAAGAGTTTATCACCGGCTCTGTGAGCTGATAGAAATAGGCTCCATCCAGCATGTCTGTAGGGCTCTGGGTGAGGACCCTTGTTGTGGGGAGAGCCTTGGCCTTGGGGGGCTGTGCTCTGTGCCAGAGCTGGGTGGGTGAGTGGGGAACACTGCTCGTCCATCCGCTGTCAGCATCCATGAGAACATCGCAGGATGCCCTTAAGCCCCAGCAGTGCCTCTAAGCACCCATCATCCCACCCAGAACCAGGCTGAGAGGGGGCAGGAAGTCTCTCTGGGCTCCCACAGATCCCAAGAGGCATTAAAGCTGGTTTCCCTTAAGCATAAGCAAAACTAGCGTTCCATCTCTGAGGTTTCCTGGGCTCAGCCCTCTTCCACATCTCTGCCCCCTGGGAGACAGCTGAAATGCTTTCAGAACCTCTCCTCCCATGGTGAGAGAGAAAAGATTATCCAGCTAAAGACCCAGTAGAGGTAGGTCTGAAATTTATTCACATCTGGCAGAAGGGAGCCAGAGGCTAGAGCCTGAAAAGGAAAACCAACCTCCTGCAAAGGAGAGGCCAGGATGGGAAAGCAGTGGGGAGGCCTTTCACAACTGGCTGACGTTCAGTCCTGTTCTCCTCCGAGCGGCACCGGCAGACCCAGCCAGGCACCCAGGCGCTTCTGCGCCCATCTAACCCCGTGCTGGTAGATGCAAGACATTGCTTCCTTGGACTTCGGATCAGACGTGTTTGAGCGTCTGGTTTCCTTGGACACATCAGTTAGCCTCTTTAAAGTCATGTAAATCCTACTGGCAAAAAAAGAGAGACTAGTGCCCGTCTCAGGATAGCGATGAGCGGACGGCTCGGGACGTTAGTTAGTGCTTAAAGTACGACAGCTATTATCATTATTTTTAATATGGTCGGGATGTATCAGGATGCTTCATTATTATGAAATCCATCCATCGAAGCATCTTGACACTTAGAAAAATGTTCTCATGAACATTAATCCCGGGTTTTGATTAAGAAAGGGGAGGTCTCCCCAGTACGCACTGAGAGGAATCTGCTGGCAATTGTTTTTAGTGCTGTAACTGCGACGGCAAACCCCCAAATGTGTTTAACTCACTTGGTTTAAACTAATCACGTGAGAATAAGCAGGCAACACCTTTTTTTAAAGGCTGTTGAAATACGAATCCGGCCAATTTCCTAACATGTAATGTGTGAAGAACACCGTTTCAAAGGAGGTTAGTAATGATTGTTTTTGGAGAGGATGCTCTTCTGGTGATTTTTTTTTTTTTCTACCTCTACATTTACACTTGCAGATCAGCCTGTGCTTAATTTTTTAAAACGACTCCTTGCCTCGCCCAAGCAATAAGTTGCCCGTAGTCTCTCACATCGTGTTTGCAGGTGATGTGTGGTCCTGGGATGAGGGGACTCTGGCTAATAAGGAGTCGTGGGAGATGCTCAGGAGATAATTTCCACAAATCCATCAGGGACTGCTCCAACATTTGGCCCCATGCACTTTGGGGGAGCCTCACTGCTGAGCCCTTTTCCCCCCTCTAAAAATGGGGAAAATGAAAGCGATTGCATTGGCCAGAGGAGAGAGCCTTGAACGGTTCCTGGGGGCGTCCCAAACCATGTGGTAATCTCGGAAGCCCTAGATTAAGAAATGCTGTACCAGGAGTTTCCATTTGGGAGGTGGAAGAAGGAAGCACAGGGCAGTAGTTTCTGTCTTCAAAGTGTGGTTCATGGACCTCACATTTGGGGAAGTCACAGCACAGAGGAATGAACAGAGAAACATAATACATTTCATACAGAACGGCGTGATGTAGGTACTTTGAGAGACCCGAGTTTTAGCTTTCTGCACGTGAGAACAGAAGGTCTCTGACTCACACCTAGGCCCAGTTTAAACACGGCCTTCAGAGATAAACAGCGGCCCCAGCTGAGAGCATCTGGAAGCAGGGGATTTCTCACCCCATCTCCCCCACGTGAGGACTCCATCTCTGCCCCGGGGCCCCGCTGCCCTCCTTCCTTGCCGTTCCCACTTTGCACAGCGATGGCAAAAGTTGTGAGTACAGAAGGTGAGGAGAGGCAAAGGAAGGATAAGGACAGAGGAGACTGTCCCTTTCATCCTTGGCTGCCCTCTGGGTGGTCCGCAGGGGAAAGCCTTGCATGCTGATGCGGCAGGAGTGTAGATAGCCCCGTATCCCTTAAGGCATTCAGGTGCCTCTGCAATCTTCTCTGGGACGCCGTAGGGTGGCCAGGGCGGCGGGGCGGGCAGAGCAGAACGTAAGGATGCACACGCGGTGGTCCCCACAGGTCTGATGGAATCCTAATCCACCTCAAGATGCTGAGCGAGGCCAGCAGGTCCATGGGCAGCAGCTGCAGGGGGCCCGGGCCGGGCTGGAGGACGCAGTTTGTGTTTCAGGTACCAGAGGAGCAGGGCCAGAGTCCCAGGAGCATCAGCCTTGCGGGTGGGGGACAGGGTGGGTGTGGCGGTCCTGAATCTCCTCCCCCGGGTGCCTCGTCCTTCCATCTGCTGTGTCTTTTTAGTGGCGTCCAAGCTGAAGTCTCTGACAGTGCTTGCAAGTTTTGCAAATTACAGCTTTGTAACTTAGCAAGACTTAATATGAAAAAGTTCATTTATCACTGAAATCCACTCACATTATCATAAGAAACTTACCTACGTCAATGAAAACAATAAGACCTACTGGACTTCGAAAATACAATTTCAACTGTTCAAAAAATTTAAAGATTGTAATAGTCGTTTTAAATTGATTACTCACGTGTCTGTACAGTTTCTCATCTGAAGGTTACTGTCAGAAGTGTAAAGAGGTCATTGTTTAAACCTCTTAATGGGTAAATATGTATGTATATAGCTGCAAAAACAAAAGCCAGACAGAAAAAACTTATGCTCACGAAATCAGGCTCAAGTTCCTCTCAACTTTAAAAACATCTTATTTAAGGCTTTACTGAAATTCAGTATTTAATGATCTTCCTCAAACCCTTTTGTATTTTACTGTTATTATAATTTAAGAAAATGAAATACATTTTTCACCAAGCCACGTATAGCTATCCCCTACTTTTTTCCAGTTGATCTGAGTATTCTCTAAAAATATTATATTTTTTGAATATGAAGAAGACTGGAAAGCAGTGTCCTGTATTCTATGTATTAGTCTAGAGCCCATTAAGTTTACGTAGGCCGATGCACTGACTGGGTCACCTACCACTGTCCATCGTTTTGGTTCTGTTGAGTAAATGAGCTCTGATTTCCAAACTACAGATGACAAACCTATTATTGTCCCAACCTGCCAGTGGAGAAAGCCTCTTCAAGTACACTGCAACCTTGCAACTCAATTTTCAAGCGCATTTTGTTGGGGGCAAAGAGCTTCCAGAGCTACTCTGTAATGTGCTTTAATCAGCCACCTCTGGCTGTGCACACTCCGGCTCTGGTGGTTTCTCCTCGGCAAGTTTAAACCTCACTGTTCTAGCGTGCTGAGCAGGACTGCTTTTGCAAGCCTGTGTAACAAAGTCTTGACGGAGAAAAACGCAAGTAGTCTGCAAACTTTTTCTTTCTCTTCAACTGTCCTCTCTCTCCGGTAATCCGGGTCACCAGATCCAATCTTTGCTGGACTTT
The DNA here is from genome assembly GCF_002837175.3 of Physeter macrocephalus. Taxonomy (NCBI): domain Eukaryota; kingdom Metazoa; phylum Chordata; class Mammalia; order Artiodactyla; family Physeteridae; genus Physeter; species Physeter macrocephalus. The sequence goes on along the minus strand of NC_041224.1, from coordinate 6,715,697 downwards.
AAAAATGTATCTGAGTAAAATCTCTTAATTCACCCCACCCCACCAGATGAAATCTGCTACTGCATAAGCAATGAACAGCCAGAGAGAACCCCACTGGAGCAGCCATTTCGCCAGCTCCCTAAAATGCAACTATATTTGGAAGACCTCTATGTAGGAAGTAAGGCTAATACTCAGTTCCCAGGAGATTAGGTGTGGTTTCCATTAGCTCATCAAGGGGGTGGTTCCATGTTTCTATTTTTAAAATTGCTTATAAAGATCATCCTTCGTTGGTCACGGACAACAGATAGAGGAGAGACGTCTCTCACGTTACGATTAGAGGCAACAACCAGGCCAATCTGGTTCCCAGAGAAAAGGCGAAGGGAGCTGATGCTACAGTTTCAGCCGAGACTGGGATAATCTGCTTTTGAGTCCCGGCCAAATTCCACGGAGCCCGCGGCCCGGCCAGCCGGGCTTCTCCCCGCCCGGGCGCGGGCTGCATCTACCGAGTCAGGGCGGCAGGGTCGGTCCAGGCAGCGCGCCGTCCTGCAAGAACAGAGGAAGCCCAGTCCCCGGGACCAGGGTCGGGGGTGGTCCAGCCCTGAGACCACTCGGAAATGGTCCCCGCCCCGCGTCACTCACGCCGCTGCAGTCTAGTATTTAAAATAATTGGGGGGAAGGCTCAGTGTCCCCAATCAGTCGTCACCGTTTAATTTGCTTTGGGCTCGCTTTTACGAAAGTCTCGGGCGTCTGTCAATCCCCTTGTTATCACCGACGCCGCGGGCCCAGAAGCACAAAGCAGTGATGGGCGTCAAGGTCCTACAGCGAGAGCCTTGCCTCTCATCTCAGCTGTAGCCTCCGTCCACCGGCAATTCTCAGACGACTTCCTTGGGTGGGAATGACAATTCACTTTCCGTGGGAGACACGTGGGGAGCCTTCGGGCGGGTCCGCTGCAGTCTCGCACTTGTGTGCGTGTGAGGGTGCGTGGGCCCGAGGCGAGCTTGCGGACAGCAAAGGCAGGACGCGGACTCAGCGAGGGCGTTGGAGTGTGGGCTCCATCCACCTGGCACGTCCAACGTCCGGGTCGCCGAGATGGAGAGGGTGGGCGCCTTACAGCGTGTCTCCCCCTCGGGGCTGTCTTGCAAAACGTCCTGGTGCTCAGGAAGTACGGGCAGGGGCGCGGGGCTGGGGGTTAGGAGGAGACGGGGCAGATACGCGTTGGAACCGGGCGGTGCCACCAATAACCAGTTCCGATAAAGGCTGCAGAGAGCGAGGCCGGGCTTTGCTGGCGGGGACCCCGGGCCTCGGGCAGCGCCCCGTCACCTCGCACGGCGGCCCCTCCGAAGCCCTTACACTGGGCCGCGCTGGGGGCCGCGCCTCACCGCCCCGCGTGCGTGGCCCGGAGCGAAACCCGGGCGGGGCGGGCCGCGTTCCGGGAAGCTCCCCGCGCTCCTGCGGCGCGGCGGGGGCAGCACGCGGCGCCTCCGTTCGCCCCGCCCCCCGAGCACACAGACACACCCTCCGGCGTGGGGGGCGCGGAAGGGCTGAGCGGTCTTCCCTCGGCGGGCGGCCGGGGGCGGAGGCGGGGTCGCCCTTCCGGCTCCGCGTCGGGGCGCCCTCTGCCCCCGGCCGCCGGCTCCCCAGGCCGGAGGGCACTCGGGGCCCCCGGGAGGCGTGGCGAGGCCGACCCCGCTCCCGGCGCGCCCCCCGTCCCGCCTGCAGCGCCGCCCAGCGCCCCGAGGGCCAGCGGGGGGAGGCCGGAATTTCCCCTCGCGGGGGCTCGGCTGCCCCGCCGGCCGGCGGCGGCTCTTTCTGTTTACGAAGAGAAAGGGGAAATGGAAAAGGCGGGGAGGCGGCGGCTGGCGTCCGCTGCACCGCCCCCCGGCCGGCCCAGAAGCTGTGAGTCAGGGGCCGGCGAGGGCGGCCTGGGCGCGCGGGAGGCGCGGGGCTCACTCGACCGCTCGGGCCCGGACGGCGCGCCGACGCTCCGCGGCCGGTAGCCCTGGCTCCCGCCCTGCCGACGCCGGACCTGGGGACCCCGGCGCGCCCGGCTCCCGGGAACCGCCCGCCAGCCGCGCCGCGAGCCGTCGGGGGACGGCGGCGGGGGCGCGCGGAGGCCGCAGGTAGGTCAGAGCTCGGGGGCTCGGGGCTGGCGTTCGACCGCAGACCTGCTGGGTGCCCCGGCGGTTCGCACCCTGGGGTCCGGAGAGCCCCAGCATCCGGGAGGGCTCCGGGGCCCTGGGGGGGGGGGGCCGTGCCAGTCTCCGGCTGCGGCGCTTCGGGGCTGCGCGCGGGTCGCGGCTGCAGCCGGCGCAGCTGGAAGGCACCTTGCGCAAGGGTCCCACGGGGCGCCGCCTCGCGACTCCTCCCCCTTCCTCCTCCTTCCCGGATCCCTAGCGCGCGAGCAGGGCAGGTCCCGGCTTCCCGCCGCGGGCGCCACCCGCAAGGCTGCGCCCTCCCTGCTCAGACCCGGTGAGTGCGCCCCGGAGGCGCGGGGCCCGGCTGCCGCTGGCCCTGGCGATGGGTGCTCTTCCGATGTGCAAGCCCTTTAAGGCTCCCTTCGCCTTAAGGACCGGGAGGAAGGGGGGGGGGGCGGTTAGCGGGGTCGAGAGCCTCCGAGCAGATGAAACAACTTCACGCTTGCTTGCATCCCGGATCCCATTCTGCGACCAGTAGGGTGGTTATAGCAGAACACGAATGCTGGGCTTTTGGCCTAAGAAAGAATGTTAAGGGGAAAAATGTTACTTCACAGATGTTTCCCCGTGGAAATGCAGTATCAGGATTCCGAAGTTCTAGTTCTAGGCGGAAAACCACGTTGAAAAGGAAGCGCAGCGTCCAGATCGTCCCAAAAGTTAACGGGGGAAGGCCGCGAGCTGTCTTTAAGAAAACATTGCAATGTCTGTTTCACTTTTGGAAAGACGTATTTTGGCCCACGATAAAGGACTGCTCCCGACAAAAACAGGGAAAGAAGCAGTAATACAGTTGCTTTGCATACGTGGGGCCTGAGTTTTAGGTACTTGCCAAGTAGAAGGTAATTTGAATCGGCAGCCGCCCCCAGATCTGATGGATTGAGGTTGGTGTGCGGTGTTTCTGGCAGACGTCCTATAAGGAAAATTGGATGTTTGAGGCATCTAGAGGTTTTGAAGTGGCTGTGCTTCTAATACAGCTAGAATGGCTTCATTCTCGGTTTCTTTTAAAAAATAAATTTGTTTATTTATTTATTATTTATGTTTGGCTGTGTTGGGTCTTCGTTGCTGCGCGTGGGCTTTCTCTAGTTGCAGCCAGCAGGGGGTGCTGAGGTGCGCGGGCTTCTCCTTGCTGTGGCTTCTCTTGTGGCGGGGCACTCGCGCTCTAGTTGCACGGGCCTCAATAGTTGTGGCTTGCAGGGTCAAGAGCGCAGGCTCAGTAGTTGTGGCGCACGGGCTCTGGAGCGCAGGCTCGGTAGTTGTGGCGCGCGGGCTCTGGAGCGCAGGCTCAGTAGTTGTGGCGCGTGGGCTCTGGAGCGCAGGCTCGGTAGTTGTGGCTCGCGGGCTCTGGAGCGCAGGCTCGGTAGTTGTGGCGCGTGGGCTCTAGAGCTCAGGCTCAGTAGTTGTGGCGCGCGGGCTCTGGAGCGCAGGCTCAGCAGTTGTGGCTCGTGGGCTCTAGAGCACAGGCTCAGTAGTTGTGGCGCACGGGCTTAGTTGCTTCACCGCATGTGGGATCTTCCCGGACCAGGGATTGAACCTGTGTCCCCTGCCTTGGCAGGTGGATTCTTAACCACTGAACCACCAGGGAAGTCCCAATTCTCGGGCTTTTTGAGAAAAAAATATTATTAGAAGAAGTCTTATTGAAGGTGTGCCCTGAGGGGCAATGTACTATTTTGGCAGAAAGATCTTTTAAATGTGAAGTAGCATGAGGTATAATCATCCTTTATAAGGTAGGAGCCTACGCCAGTAATCTTGGCCATTTTCATTTGCACTTGCCAGGAAACCCTCAACTTTTGTTTATGGAGACGGAATTAGCTAAGAGTATGCCATTATGTTTAGGAGAGTATTTCCTCTTAGCTTCACTGCCAATTTCAGAAATAATTTGAAGCAGATAATTTTGACTGTATCTGCCCGCTTGTTCTTTTCTAAAATTGGTATAGTCCCCTCCCGCGTTAACAGGTGGGGATTTAATGCAGGTTTCTATTGAACACTGTGTGGGGAAGGGTGCTTGCTGCTAAAGTGAAATACAGAACCCTTCATCATTCACTTTTCTAGACGTCAGCTGATGGTGAATAACGCAGAAATCGTTAGCATCTTGTCTGCTTACTTAAGGCCTGAAAACGCTGAGGCTTTTGCCGGCGCCTTGAGCGGGCAGTCGTCAGGGTTTTCTCGGGAGCAGGCGGGTTTGCACGCGGGTTGGCGGGAGTGGAGGCTGGCGTTGCAAAGGGATCAGTGGCACGGAAGACACAAGCCTCCGCCTCCCTGCCCTCCCCCAGCAATCAGATTATGGGCGTGTGTGTTTCCGCCTCTCGGGTTTTACACACAAATGTTCCAGACTTTCTGCAGGATTTAAAAACCAAAACCTGCCTTTCCTCTCTGGATCAGCTAACCGACTTGTAAACTGTGTGGACTTTTTCCTCTCTTTCTATAGCCCTGTTACTACTGGGAACTTTACTTTCTCTCTGGCCAGCCATTCGCCAAGTAAATCCAGCAGCTTTGGAACTTTTCAGCCAGTGGGGTCCTAAATTGAGCTGTTGTTGTTTCAATTCCATTTTTTCCCCTGTAAATTCTACAAGTAGAAACTGCAACTAAATGGCCCGGTGAAACCCAAGTCCAGTGTTCCTCCATTAACCTGAAAAATACCTTTCATAAGCCAACAGACTCCAAGAGCCTGAATCTGTCTTCCTCAAAGACCAGCCAGGTCTCAGAGAGGGGCCTTTCCTTTGCTCTCTAGATGTAACTGTAATGATAACGGCCATCAAAACATTTCATTGGTTTCTGCCTTTTTTTTTTTTCTTTCTTTGTCTCTTTTTTTAGAAACAGTCTTTAAAACCTTACTGTGAAGAAGGGGGAGGGTGGGGGGTCTTTTGGCCTAAGAAAGAATGTTAAGGGGAAAAATGTTACTTCACAGATGTTTCCCCGTGGAAATGCAGTATCAGGATTCCGAAGTTCTAGTTCTAGGCGGAAAACCACGTTGAAAAGGAAGCGCAGCGTCCAGATCGTCCCAAAAGTTAACGGGGGAAGGCCGCGAGCTGTCTTTAAGAAAACATTGCAATGTCTGTTTCACTTTTGGAAAGACGTATTTTGGCCCACGATAAAGGACTGCTCCCGACAAAAACAGGGAAAGAAGCAGTAATACAGTTGCTTTGCATACGTGGGGCCTGAGTTTTAGGTACTTGCCAAGTAGAAGGTAATTTGAATCGGCAGCCGCCCCCAGATCTGATGGATTGAGGTTGGTGTGCGGTGTTTCTGGCAGACGTCCTATAAGGAAAATTGGATGCTTGAGGCATCTAGAGGTTTTGAAGTGGCTGTGCTTCTAATACAGCTAGAATGGCTTCATTCTCGGTTTCTTTTAAAAAATAAATTTGTTTATTTATTTATTATTTATGTTTGGCTGTGTTGGGTCTTCGTTGCTGCGCGTGGGCTTTCTCTAGTTGCAGCCAGCAGGGGGTGCTGAGGTGCGCGGGCTTCTCCTTGCTGTGGCTTCTCTTGTGGCGGAGCACTCGCGCTCTAGTTGCACGGGCCTCAATAATTGTGGCTTGCAGGGTCAAGAGCGCAGGCTCAGTAGTTGTGGCGCACGGGCTCTGGAGCGCAGGCTCAGTAGTTGTGGCGCGCGGGCTCTGGAGCGCAGGCTCAGTAGTTGTGGCGCGTGGGCTCTGGAGCGCAGGCTCGGTAGTTGTGGCTCGCGGGCTCTGGAGCGCAGGCTCGGTAGTTGTGGCGCGTGGGCTCTAGAGCTCAGGCTCAGTAGTTGTGGCGCGCGGGCTCTGGGGCACAGGCTCAGTAGTTGTGGCGCACGGGCTTAGTTGCTTCACCGCATGTGGGATCTTCCCGGACCAGGGATTGAACCTGTGTCCCCTGCCTTGGCAGGTGGATTCTTAACCACTGAACCACCAGGGAAGTCCCAATTCTCGGGCTTTTTGAGAAAAAAATATTATTAGAAGAAGTCTTATTGAAGGTGTGCCCTGAGGGGCAATGTACTATTTTGGCAGAAAGATCTTTTAAATGTGAAGTAGCATGAGGTATAATCATCCTTTATAAGGTAGGAGCCTACGCCAGTAATCTTGGCCATTTTCATTTGCACTTGCCAGGAAACCCTCAACTTTTGTTTATGGAGACGGAATTAGCTAAGAGTATGCCATTATGTTTAGGAGAGTATTTCCTCTTAGCTTCACTGCCAATTTCAGAAATAATTTGAAGCAGATAATTTTGACTGTATCTGCCCGCTTGTTCTTTTCTAAAATTGGTATAGTCCCCTCCCGCGTTAACAGGTGGGGATTTAATGCAGGTTTCTATTGAACACTGTGTGGGGAAGGGTGCTTGCTGCTAAAGTGAAATACAGAACCCTTCATCATTCACTTTTCTAGACGTCAGCTGATGGTGAATAACGCAGAAATCGTTAGCATCTTGTCTGCTTACTTAAGGCCTGAAAACGCTGAGGCTTTTGCCGGCGCCTTGAGCGGGCAGTCGTCAGGGTTTTCTCGGGAGCAGGCGGGTTTGCACGCGGGTTGGCGGGAGTGGAGGCTGGCGTTGCAAAGGGATCAGTGGCACGGAAGACACAAGCCTCCGCCTCCCTGCCCTCCCCCAGCAATCAGATTATGGGCGTGTGTGTTTCCGCCTCTCGGGTTTTACACACAAATGTTCCAGACTTTCTGCAGGATTTAAAAACCAAAACCTGCCTTTCCTCTCTGGATCAGCTAACCGACTTGTAAACTGTGTGGACTTTTTCCTCTCTTTCTATAGCCCTGTTACTACTGGGAACTTTACTTTCTCTCTGGCCAGCCATTCGCCAAGTAAATCCAGCAGCTTTGGAACTTTTCAGCCAGTGGGGTCCTAAATTGAGCTGTTGTTGTTTCAATTCCATTTTTTCCCCTGTAAATTCTACAAGTAGAAACTGCAACTAAATGGCCCGGTGAAACCCAAGTCCAGTGTTCCTCCATTAACCTGAAAAATACCTTTCATAAGCCAACAGACTCCAAGAGCCTGAATCTGTCTTCCTCAAAGACCAGCCAGGTCTCAGAGAGGGGCCTTTCCTTTGCTCTCTAGATGTAACTGTAATGATAACGGCCATCAAAACATTTCATTGGTTTCTGCCTTTTTTTTTTTTCTTTCTTTGTCTCTTATTTTAGAAACAGTCTTTAAAACCTTACTGTGAAGAAGGGGGAGGATGGGGGGTTGGGGGGGGATAGGTAGCCGCAGCCCATTTGCAGTTAAGAAAGGCGGCCTAATGCAGTATCTGCAAAGCCAGGGATCCGACCCAGTCCTTCGATTTCACGCGCATCGTGGCAGCTGCACGAGACATAGTTTATTTACTGTGTACCAGACTCCGCACCCAGCACCTCACGCTCCTGAACTCCTTTGATCCTCACAACCACCTACAAGGGACGTGCTGTTATTACTTGCAGTTTGCAGGTGGGGGACGTCGACATGCAGTGAGGTTAAAGTACAAAACTTGCCCAAGATCATGCAAACGCTAAAGGAGGGGCTGCGATTGGTCCCCTGCAGTCTGAGTCTAGATGCCGTGCCATAACTGCGCCATCCTAGACTCCTTTCCCCATAACACAATTTGTAGTGGCGCAGTGGTTAAGACTCCGCGGTCCCAACGCTGGGGGCCGGGGTCTGACCCCTGGTCAGGGAACCAGATCCCACAGTGCATGCCGCGACTGAGACGTCACATGCCACAACTAAGGAGACTGTGAGCCGCAACTAAGAAGCCCGCTGGCCACAAGTAAGACCTGGCCCAACCAAAGAAAATAAATATTTTTTAAAGAGAGCATTAAAGAAAAAAAGAAAGAAAGAAATGGATCGTCCAATAACTTCATACGACACTAAATTGCATGGTTCTTTTCTCAAGTGAAATTCACCAAGAGGCCTGTGTCTGGGTCTTGCGGGCACGTGGTCCCAAAAGGTGGACTATTTCCTGGAGTTTGGTGCTTGTGCCGCAGGTTGATGGGAGCCTGCGGCTTTTATTTAGCCCTGTGTGTTGAACACATTGAAGGCCTGTGCTTTCAAGAACCTGAAACACTTCTCAGAGAGAGGCTGCTTCCAGGAGCACAGTAGTTTAAGTAGACATCCATACCTTTTCACTTTCTTAGCTCTCTTAAGTCCTTTTATCTTTAATCCTTTGGAATGGCGTCGTTCCAAAATCCTGAGTAACAGCATCGTTGTTTACCCTTGATTTACCTTCTTTTTCTCATTTACAGATCCCCAAGTGTGGCTCCTGGTTTGTATATAAGAACTGAAATACCGGGGTTTGCTGACCTTGCCCATGTCTTGCTTATGATAGATTTGGCTTCCCTGGCTTATGATAGATTTGGCTTCCCTGGCTTCTTCATAAAACCACAACTTCTAGAGAGTCATTTATCTAGATATTAAGTTAACCTTGTTGAGTCTTTGAGATGCACGCTTTGTACTGTTAAAGAATCCTGCTCACAGGAGGGGACAGCTGACCACAGGTTAGAGGAATCTCCTCCTTTCTCGTACGCATCCTCAGCAGAAGGAAGATTTGAGATTTGCCGTCTCCCTTCTAAATGAGCTGTTATTTGCGGCAGAATTACTCCTGAAACTTGACTTACCATCATCACATTCGCTTAGATTAAAATCGGTTTGACATGCTTCTGGCTTCAGGGCCTGAATTTTATTTGCAAAGTTAGCTCCTGAATTTGGTAAAGGAGTTTTTTTTTTTTTTTTTTTTTAAGTAAATTTCCATTTTAATTTTATTTATGTATTTATTTTTTTTGGCTGAGCTGCGTGGCTTGCGGGATCTTAGTTCCCCGACCAGGGATTGAACCCTGGCCACCGCCGTGAAAGTGCTGAGTCCTAACCACTGGACTGCCAGGGAACTCCCAAGGAGTTTCTTTTTTTAAAAAAAAGTCACCCACGGCCTAAAAGCCACAGAGATCATGCAGGGAAGATTGTCCCCTTGCGGGATCGGCGGGGTTGGAAACTGCCAAGGACCAGGAGCCTCAGCTCCTGCCGCTCTAATCCATACTTACGTTTAGCGAACGTCTCTTTCCAGTGGCTACAGGTGATGCCACCAACTCAGTGAGTTAAGTGCGAAACGAGTGAGCTCGCTGGATCTCAGGTGTCCTCTCCGTAAAATGAGCGCCAGACTAAAGGTTATCTAAGGTCCCTTTCTTCACTGTCTGCGCGCTTGACCTCACACACACTGTGGCCAGAGCCCTTATTTTATAAACAAGGTCATATAGAAGCCTGTTCCCGATCCTTTCATGTCAGTTTCCCCTTGATCTCAAACGCAAATACAGTAAACAACTAAGTAGCTGAGGTTTCTTTTGCAGACTCTCTGGAGAGCCTGACAGTGATGGAGTTCATGAGCTCTGGAAGTGACGGCAAAGAAGAAATCCATTTATTAATGAAACACTTGAACGTGTCTGATGTAATAGACATTATGGAAAATCTTTACGCGGGTGAAGAGCCCGTGGCCTACGAACCCAGTCTGATGACCGTGTGTCAGGACGGCAGTCACGAGGAGGAGGAGCGTTCCGACTCTGTGCTGCTCGGTGGCCAGGAGGGGCCTTGGCTTTCATCGGTCCGATACGGAACCGTGGAGGATTTGCTTGCTTTTGCAAACCACATATCCAACACCGCAAAGCGTTTATACGGACACCGGCCACAAGAATCTGGAATTTTATTAAATATGGTATGTTTTTTCCTGGTCAGTTGAGTGCTGTGTGTTCAGCTTACTGCGGCTGCTGCACGTAACGCTGAGTGGGATTGGAACTTGGTTCAGAAGGGCTGCCGGGTATGGTTTTTAAACTGGAGCACCTGTAGGAATCACCTCCACGGGAGAGATGCAAAAAACAGTCGTCGTTAAAAGTGCCATTTAAAGAATCTTTTCCATATTTTAGGAGTAGTTCTGCAAATGGGTAATTAAGAAGAATGCATTTTAATTTAACGATTCACTGAAGAGCTCATTCGTCAGTGAGGCCCAAGAGAAAGCCTTCCTGAGATTCCTTCATCTGAGAGGGGAATAAGACTTTGTCTTTAATTAACATATATTCTTTACGTAGTATAGTTGATGTATAATTTTATATAAGTTATAGGTGTACCATATAGTGATTCACAATTTTTGGAGGTTACACTCCATTGATATCATTATGAAACCTTGGCTGTATTCCATGTGTCACACGGTATGTCCTTGCAGGTTATTATATACGTAATAGTTTGTGTCTTTTAATCCTCTACTCCTTTCCCGTTCCCTCTCCCCACTGGGAACCACTAGTTTGTTCTCTATATCTATGAGTCTGTTTCTTTTTTGTTATATTCACTAGTTTGTTTTATTTTTCAGATTCCATGTATAAGGGATAGCATACAATATTGGTCTTTCTCTGTCTGACTTATTTCACTTAGCATAATGCCCTCCAAGTCCATCCATGTTACTGCAAATGGCAAACTTTCATTCTTTTTTATGGCTGAGTAATATTCCATTGTGTGTGTGTGTGTGTGTGTGTGTGTGTGTG
>NC_041224.1:6681583-6703612 GCF_002837175.3 Physeter macrocephalus | reverse complement strand
AAAAAAAAAAAAAAAAAAAAAAAGATTACATTTTGCGTCATTGTATGACTTGCTTTGATCTGGATATACCAAGCTATACTTGATAGTTAACTTTGCCTTGTGAAGAGTACTTCTGTTTATAAATGGGAAGTCATAATTTGAATAAGGGTTAATACCTGTTTGTCTTAGCTAAAATATAGCTGGAGAATTCTGGTTCAAAATAATATATGTATCTATAATCAGAAACATAATGGTTTATGTATTTCTCTCTCTTTTTTTTACATATTTATTTGTTAAAATGGGTATCTTAAAGGAAAACATGCAGAATCAACACATTATTTTTGCTTGTAAATATGTAGAGACTTAAGCTTATTTCCCCTGGACTATCAGACTGATGAGAGACGGGCCATAGAATCGGGAATGTACAGAAGGGAATTCAGGACAAATATAAAGAATACAAAGCGGTAGCTTCCTGAAGGTTTTGGAGTGAGGGATAAAAAAAAAGCTAATGCAGCAAACGAGAGAAATGAAGGCATTAAAAAGGAAGTGAAAATATTATCAGCAAAGGGTAAGAGTAGAATGTTGTTAGTCCTGTCATGGAGCCTGTGCTCCAGAAATGAATCAAGGCATATTTGGGAGAAAATTTGCAATTAGTACATATCAAAAAAGCAGGGATCTTTACAACTTCCAAAAAGCATTTTGTTTTAAAAAATGATCAAGAATATAAAATACAGCAAGAAGACCTAACCTTAAAATCCACAGGAAAGTAGACCATGCCTTATCTGGCAAATCACCCTGTGGTTAATGGCTCAGGGGGCTGTGGTTGGCTTTCCTGTCACTGTCCTTAAGGATTAGATGCATCCCTGTGACAGCTAGTAGCCTGTCACAGCTCCGTGTTTTATAAATAATGGCGCAGGAACGGTGACTTGCCATCCCAGATCATAGCCAGTCTGAGACAAGATAGTGAAGGAGGCCACGTTGGCTTCTGGCTTCCTTTATCCTCACATGTGTTCTCCTGGGAGCCTTCCCACCTTCAAGACCTTCCTCTTCTCATGGTCCTCCCCCAAGACTCCATCAAAACTTTTCTCTCCCGGCCTCGCTGCCGTCTGTTTCTCTGCTTTACAAGATGGCAGCTAATTATGTACCCAACAGATTGGTTCCAAGGTAAAGTCGACCTTCAAGTGTATCTACATATGGACCAAATGCCTTCCTTCCAGTATTCATCCATTCGTTTGCTAGACAGAGCTCGAACTTCTGCAGGGGATGAGGTACTTCTCCAGGTGCTAGAGATACAGTTGGTGTTCCCCGGTAGCTTTCTGCCTGCTGGAGAGGGCAAGTAGACAGGTAATTGTAATGCAGTGTAGGACTTCTCAATACGGCCAGCCCTCATCGCTGTGGGGATGCTCAGGCGGGATACCTCACATAACCACGAGGGCAGGCGGGAGGAAGGGAGAAATGTCAGACAGGCTTCCAAGAGGAATTTTTAAAAAAATTTTCTTTTTGGCCGCACTACACAGCTTGTAGGATCTTAGTTCCCCAGCCAAGGATTGAACCCAGGCCCTTGGCAGTGAAAGTGCGGAGTCCTAACCACTGGACCGCCAGGGAATTCCCCCAAGAGGAATTGATGCCTAAATTACTGAGTTGGAATCAGCCAGATAAAGGGTCTGGAGAGCAGAGAATGTTTCAGATGCAGAGAATGGAGGCACAGATGCCTGGTGTATTACAGGCAACCTACAACCACAGCGCCTGTGGAGTTCATTAGACAGGGTGGAGGACCCAGGAGTTACAATCATATCCTGAAGCATAGGCATGTAAAATGGTGGTCTGCATGTGTGTGCAAGTGGGTGCTATTTTCCTGAAAATAATATTCAAAAGATTCCACCAACATCCAGCAGGACCTGGGGAAGAAACTTTAGGAGGCTAAGCCAGGGGTTGCTTTGTGTGAGGGTGCTACAAGTTACTTATAATCTAGACCACCTCTCACCCTCTTCTGGGGATGAATAACCTGAAATGGGTTCTAAACACTCAACTCCTGGGTGATTGTTTGGGCCGCTCAAGAGCCCCAGAGAGCTTTGCTCACAGATGTGGGTGTGAGGGGCTGGGTCCTGCTCCTCAGGCTGAGTCACGGATTCCTGGTTTCTCAGGGTTAAAAAAACCTTAAAGATACTTGAGTCAGGCTGTCTGTCTGAAGCTTGAATCATCACCCCCTTTCTCAGCTCCAAAGATTGCTGGGGCATTTTGGTCTGTGCTTGGAAACCTGTGATGAAGCACGCATCATATCCTAGAGCATTTAATGTCATATCGGGCCAAGGCTGATGGTGGGGAAGCTCTTCCTTAGAGGGTACGGAAAGCCGTCTCTGACTCCCCTGACTCCTGAGCCCTACTTCTTGGCCATAAAAATGTGTCTTTACCCGTACGATGAGGAGCGGTGAAGACGGCAGGCCCTTGAACTAAAGTGCCCGGCATGCATCTCAGCTCTGAAACGGACTAGCTGGGTGACACTGGGCCAGTCATTGCAACCTCTATGCCTCTGTTTACTCATCTGTAAAATGGGGAAATGGCCGCATTCATTCCACACCGTGAATGCACGTGACCTGTGCGCGCACACAGTGCGTGTTGAAAGGATGCGAAGTGTGGTGCTGGTGGTTGTCGTGCGCCTTTCTTACAACAGTCCTCCCAATGTTTACAAAACCGCGCGTTCCGCACGTCTTCCCTCTTCTTTCTGCGACGCCTCTGGCTGTGCCCGAGCCTTCTCGTGCACTGCGGTGTTACCCTTCCTCCTCCTGCGGGTGGCCCCCTCTGGCCTCAAGCCCGGCTTACAGCCCCGAACTTGAACCTGGCTGTCCCTTTGCTGCGGGACCAGCAGAGCAGGACAGAGCCAGCTGGGCCTTTGTTCTAGAGCCCATGCCTCTTTTCCTGTAGATCGAGGTCACATCCATTTCCTAGCTGCCACGTCACACGGGACCCTTATGGAATTATTCTCACTGACATACCTAGGACTTTCTCAAGTGCTGCTCCTGGGCCCAGTGTTGTTTTGTGTCAACGGCAGTGCTTGGGATGAGGAAATGGACTGCGTGTCTGCACTTGACCATGAAATGGACAGCGTGTCTGCACTTGACCACGAAATGGACTGTGTGTCTGCACTTGACCATGAAATGGACTGCGTGTCTGCACTTGACCATGAAATGGACTGTGTGTCTGCACTTGACCATGGCTTTAGTATGTTACGGGGTTGGCAGAGGTAATGGTTAACATAGATTTCCATAAGGTTATTTGCTTGGACCCCTAGAAAGAAGAAGAAGAAGAAGAAGAAGAAGAAGGGGAAAAACATTTCAAACCGAAATAGGGAAGGTCTCAGACTTGGGGAAGATCCAGGGACTTTGCAGAACCACAACCTGGCCAGCACTTGCATGTCACACCACACGTTCAGGGACTGTCGTCTGAGGTGGCCCGGGAGACCTTGCAGGATGTTTGGAGGAGGGTCCCCAGAACGTTGGGGATGATAAACTGGGGTGAAGGAACTGTAGTATTTGATCTAAAGAGAAGAAGGCCAAGCTGTGCTCAGTGACGTGTAAACGTAGACATTTAACAACTGTGTTCTGATCACAGCTCAGCTTTAATTACAGCCTCTGGAAGATCAAAGGCTAAAGAGCAGGAGCTGTGGCTTTATCTAAAGAGCAGGAACTGTGGCTTTGGGGTCAGACAGACCCGAGTTTGAATCCTGACTGCCACTGCCTAATGAGTTCCTTAACCTCCTGAAGCCAGTTTCCTCATCTGTGAGTGGAGATAAAAAGAGTCCTTACGTCACAGGCCTGTTGTGAGCAATTGCTGAGTTAATGTCAGAAGTACTCAGCACAGCGCCTGGCCAGAATTAGCGCTCGGTAGATGGCTGGTATTATTACTTTTCATCCTGTCGGCTGAGAGGACACCGCATCAGAGTGGGTTAGAGCAGATCTGGGTTGGACAAAAGTAAAACTTTCAAGTGAAGTAAGTCAGACAAAGACAAATATCATATGATATCACTTATACGTGGAACCTAAAAACATGATACAAGTGAACTTATTTACGAAATAGAAATAGACTCACAGACATAGAAAAAAAAAAAACTTACGGTTTCCAAAGGGGAAAGGGAGGGGGGAGGGATAAATTAGGAGTTTGGGATTAACAGTTACACACTACTATCTATAAATAGATAAACAGCCAGGACCTACTGGTTACAGCCCCGAACTTGAACCTGGCTTTCCCTTTGCAGTGGGACCAGCAGAGCAGGACAGAGCCAGGTCCCACGGATCTAGAACAAAGGAACTATAGCACAGGGAACTATATCCAATATCTTCTAGTAACCTATAATGGAAAAGAATCTGAAAAAGAATAGATATGTATATGTATAACTGAATCACTGCCGTACTCCTGAAACTAGCACAACACTGTAAATCAACTAGACTTCAATTTAAAAAAAAAAAATTTTTTTTTTAAATTGGGTCTGTAAAAATTGGGTCTGTAAATATTTAATAACAAGGCAGAGGCAGTAAAGCGAGGGCAGCTGAGTGCCGTGAGCGTGGTTCTATCTCAGTGTGGTTCCCAGCGTGCTGTAGAAGGGGCCTCCGGGAACTTGCGGTGACACTTCTTGAAAGGAGGTCATATTTCACACTTGGCAATGCCGTGGTCACCACTGAGTCACTTTCCCTCTCGGGTCCTGCGCAGAGCCTGCCCTCCGTGAATACTGAAGTCTTAAGTGTGGTGACTTCACATTTCGAGTATTAGCGTCGTTCTTTGCTTCATTCCCTAATAGCGAGCACGCCCGTTCGTGGGGTGTAGCTAAGATTAGCAATAATAGGTCCTGAGTGAATAATGCTTACGGCCAGCAGGATTATTCCCAGAGCAGGGCCCGTGTGAGGAGCCCCGTGCATCTGGAGATGAATCGGAGTCTACTCTTTACCCACGTGATCCGCACTCCCCTTCACCCTCTCCCATTCTTGAAATAACTTCATGTCACTTTGATAGTTTCATAATTCCCGAATTCATAATCTGAAGTCGTAATATGACTAATGAAAGGTAGGTAAAACCTGTATTTTTGAGACTCTAACCCTTGAAAGAATACCCAACACATTTTTTTTTTAGAAATGTGCTCCAGGTCATGTCTCCCACGGGCTATCTTATTAATTTGTTTTCATTTTATTTATAATGATTTCTCCTCTCAATTTTTCAAAAGTGAAAAATGGAGATAGACTTTATAGGCAGTAAAATACACAGATCTTTAATATCCAGTTTGATGAGTTGTGACAGGGTGCATACCCTTATAACCCACACTGCTATCAGGATATCTCTCTCTTACTTTTTTTTAATTGTTATTTTTATTCATTTATTTAAAAGTTGAAGTATAGTTGATTTACAATGTTGTATTAGTTTTAGGTGTACAGCAGTGTGTTTCAGTTCTACTATTCTGTGTATGTATATATATATATATATTTTTTTTTTTTTTGCAGATTCTTTTCCCTTATAGGTTATTGCAAAATATTGAGTAGAGTCCCCTGTGCTATACACTAGGTCCTTGTTGGTTATCTAGTTTACATATAGCTGTATGTATACGTTAATCCCAAACTCCTAATTTATCCTCCCCCCCGTCCCCTTTCGTAACCGTAAGTTTATTTTCTATGTCTGTGGGTTTATTTCTGTTTTGTATATAAGTTCACTTGTGTCTTTTTTTCTTAAGATTCCACATATGATATCAAATGGTATTTGTCTTTCTCTACCTGACTTACTTCACTTAGCATGATCATCTCCAGGTCCATCCATGTCGCTGCAAATGGCATTATTTCATTCCTTTTTCATGGCTGAGTCGTATTCCACTGTGTATATGTACCACATCTTCTTTGTCCATCCCTCTGTCGATGGACACTTATTGGGTTGTCGCTCTCAGCTTTTGAGCCGGTGGGTTTTCAGACCTCTCGTTCAAAGTGTTTACTGGCTCGTGAACCCCCCGAGGTCAGGGGTCCTCTGTCTCTTGTGCATCACTGCCTGCTCAGCACCAAGCACAGTGCCGGGCACATACCGTGCACTCAGTAACTATTAAATGAGTGAATGGATGAGAAATGGTTCTGCCCTCACTTCGCTTACGTGGCACTGTCAACTCATAGCTCTGGCATAACGCATTGTTTTCCAGAATCCTCTGTGATCACCAGTTCATCTCCCTACTCTCTGTGAGTGTGCGTCGCCCCTGAGTAATAGGTATGCAGACTAACAGGTTAGCACATTTGAATTGGAAACGGGTCAGCTTGCATGCACAGTTTACATTTCTGCAATGTTTATTTTCAGCCTTTTGGTCACAGCAGTCATGCTGCCTTAGGTGAATCATCTTTAAAGTTCTCTTTGGCAGTGAATTACTCACACATAGATAGAGATACGATCAGGTCTGACCAGGGATGTGTTTCTGTTACATGCTTTCTCTGTTTGGCCGAAGCTCTAAATAGGAGCTCTAAGAGGCTTCTGTACACTGTTATGATTATATACGGTGACATTAATTTTGAACCCTGCGTGTAGGAATGCGGTCTAACGTAACCAGTTTCTAAAGGGCGGGTCTCACAAAAGGACTTTGCTGAAATTCTCACCCGCCTGCATTTTTGTTTTGTTGTAGGTAATCACTCCCCAGAATGGACGCTATCAGATAGACTCTGATGTTCTTCTCATCCCTTGGAAGCTGACTTACAGGAATATTGGCTCTGATTTTATTCCTCGGGGGGCCTTTGGAAAAGTGTACTTAGCACAAGACATAAAAACTAAGAAAAGAATGGCATGTAAATTGGTATGTACTTCATAACCAGACAGGGTGCCCCGCGTGTTCGGCATTGGGGCTTTTGCGTATTCGTTTATTTACTTTACTGAAAGCTGGCTACCCTTTGCTGCCTCTTATCTAAGGGTGCTGTGTCCAAAAAAAGCGTCTGTGTTTTATAGATTTGCTTGCTACCTGGGGCCGTTCAGCCCCCACGTCTGCTTAAGAGCATAGTTGATTTTAATCAGTTCGTTCTGATGACAGAGAAAGTAGCAGCTGCTTTAGCGCCAGCTTGGGTAACTTTATCCCTCTTGTGGTGGCTGAAGGGGAGCTGCCCTGCAAGAGCACATCTGTTTGCTGCCGCTTTCATGCCCCCCACTGGGGAGGGGACCAGGCAGGGAAGCAGACGCTGGGAAAGCTGCAAGCCTCCGCAGGACTGTAGAGTAAAGGGCTGAATTTCAGAGAAAAACCCCATCTCTTCTTATTGAACGGTCACTGCTGAGGTGCCCCACTCTGGAAAACCGTTTGGCAGGAGCTACCAAAGGGGACGCGCACGCGCCCTGTGACCCAGCACTTCCACTCCTGCAGGCGCTCGCCCAGCAGGCGTGCGCACGCGGTCACCAGAGCCGTGTGCTAGAGTGTCCATGGCAGCAGTATTTGTGATAGCCCCAAACTGGGAAGTTTCCACATGCTGAAATATGGTGTATTTACATACTGGGATGCTGTCCGGTGAAGAGAAGAAATGATTTACAACTTCGTATTGACGATGATGAATCTGCATTAGGTTAAGCCAGAGAAGCTGGGCACAAAATAGGATCTACTGTATGAGATTCCTCTTACATAAAGGCCAAAAGAGGCTAAACAAACCCGTGCTGTTGGAAGTCCCATGAGTGGGTGCCCATGAGGAGCAGGGACGGGCAGGGGCCGGCAGGGGGCTTCAGGTGCTGGTGGACTTCTGTTTCCTGATCTGTATAGCGGTTACATGGGTGTGTTCAGCTGAAAATTCCTTGAGTTTGATACGTAACCAGTTTTGCACTTTTGTGTATGTCTGTTCTACTTTATAAAGTTTTGTTTTTTTAAAAAGTGCAATAAAACAAACTCACTTTTGATTTAACGAAAACAAAACAGAAAATAATTACCGACTAGCATCTCAGCCTCTCGTATTGTCATGTGGGCCTCGTTTGTTCCTCCTTAAAGGGTGGCCAGAGCAGCTGTTATTAAAAGGAAGAAAAGGGGGTGATATAGTAGGTTACTTGAAGGTTGCATTTAGGAGATACGTCCAAGTTAAAAAAAAAAAAAATCTGGAGACATCATTTAAAGCTCTTAGAACCAAAGTGTTCTGTTTTGCAGTTTCATTGCAAAAGGTGTGGGAACTAGCTTTGTGGGTTTGTTTTCCTTGCAGTCCTTATAGTTAATATTTAAGCCGTATTTTTTCTTAAAAAAGAGAAACATGTAAGATGATTAACAACCCCAAACAGGTCCAAAAGGATGCAGGCTAAAGAATGAGATCCCTTTCCTTAAAGTAACTACTGTTAATGGGTTCTTACATGTCCCTCCAGAGAATTTCTATGGACTTGTGTATGTATAGTTGAACAGTTTATTACAAATGGGAATATAATATATGTACTTCTGCATCTTGATTTTTTTCGGTCTAACAGTATATTTTGGAGACATTCCATATCTATCTGCACTGAAAGAGCTACTTCTTTCTTTATTAATGCCTTCTGATTTTCTGTAGAGTAGATGGCCAGTGCTTATTTAAATGCATTGTTAGAACACAGACTGAGAGACCAGAGACATTATATTATTTCATGACAAGGAATATTGAAAATATGGCCTAAAATCTAGGTGCCATAGAAATTACACGTATAAAAGATGAGAAATTACCTCCTTTGTTTCAATCATCATGAAAAATGCTTCGGTTGTGTATCTATACTCTAAATGAAAGCAGGATTTCATTATTTTGTTTTTTATTTTCTTATTTTTTTTACCTTAAGCGGACAGGAATGTAAAGGCATATCTCAAGTAAACATTATCTTAGCTCAGGAGTACAATTTCACAACAGGTCCGAGTGTCCTTCAGGGCATTTATTTGCCTTCTGGTTTGTGAGTTGACCTATGTTGTGTATTCTTTTCTTTATCCTGGGGTTGTTTAGAATCTTCCTTGTGTTTTGTGTTCTAGATCCCAGTAGACCAATTTAAGCCATCTGACGTGGAAATCCAGGCTTGCTTCCGGCACGAGAACATCGCTGAGTTATACGGCGCGGTTCTATGGGGCGAAACTGTCCATCTCTTTATGGAAGCAGGCGAGGGAGGGTCTGTCCTGGAGAAACTGGAGAGCTGTGGACCCATGAGAGAATTTGAGATTATTTGGGTGACAAAGCATGTTCTCAAGGGACTTGATTTTCTGCACTCAAAGAAAGTGATTCACCATGACATTAAACGTGAGTTCTCCTTGGACGTGTCCCTTTTTGGCTTAAAAAGGACTAGTTAGACCTTAGGCACACGGCTCCTCCTTCAATCTGAAGGTCCTCGGTGGCAGGGAAGACACCCCTCCCCGCCAGCACTCTCCCCCTTTCTCCCTGGGTTCCTGAGATACATTTTAGAGTCCAGTGGGGTCACGAGAGCTTTCAAAGTCATAAGGAAGGATGATTTTCCAATTGTTGTGGAAGAGCTTATAGCCACATATCATTAACGACTGCCTTGTTAATAGGCTTTAAAAATAGTAACATACTTAAAAACACAGTCAGCATTTTTGAAAAACAAATTGCTTTTTAATGTTGAATACAAATTTGGCAATAGTCCATTAAAGAAGCTTTCACTGACTGCTTTCTAGGAATAAGAGATTGTGGGGAAATACAGAAGAGAGGCCTGCTGTGAACCCTTAATATCTAAGGGTAAATTGGACTAGCAAAACTTGTCCTGACAAAAATTGGGTATTTTACTTTTTTGTTTTACAAAGTGGCCTGATAATAATATGCTTATGTATTAGAATTTGAAACTCAATATATAAAATATAAAAAATATTTTTTCCAGCTTTATTGGGAAATACTTGACATATAACATTGTGTAAGTTTAAGGTGTACAAGGTAATGATGTGATATATGTGTATATTGCAAAATGATCACCACCATAGGGTTAGTTAACATCCATCCTTCTCATGTATTTACAAATTTTTGGTGTGGTGGGAACTTTTGAAATCTATTCTCCTAGCAACTCTCCAATACGCCCTTCAGTATTACGGACTATAGTCGCCATGCTGTCGGTCACAGCCCCAGAACTTTTTCATCTTACTATTGGAAGATGAAATAATATTCATCTCATTGTTATTTTTCATCTTATTATTTGTAACCTTTGACCACCTTCCCGAATTCCCCCCACCTCAACCCGAGGCGATCGCTCTGTTCTCTGTTTCTCTGTTTGTTTGTTCGTTTCTTTTTTAGATTCCACATATGTTAGATCACACGGTATTTGTCTTTTCCTGTCTGACTTATTTCATTTCGCATAATGCTGTCAAGGTTCATCCGTATTGTCACAAATAGCAGGGTTTCTTTCTTTTTTTATGGCTGAATAATATTCCATTCTATATACCACACAATTTATATGTATATATCATGTGTCACAAAAGATTATATATATATATACAAATCTTCTTTATCCAGTCATCCATCAACGGACACTTCGGTTGTTTCCATGTCTTGGCTGTTGTATCTTGAGGATTATTAATGGCTACCATCATTTATATCCACCTTGGCTGAATTCTTGACAAATCTGAAGTGATTTTTACCTAAACTCTCACCCAGATTCATCCTTCTCTTTTGAACATAATAAGCCCATTTTAGTAGGGGAAGCATTTCAGTCTATCTTTATATGGAACTCGTTGTTTTAAATAATGTTTTCATTTTATTTAGGGATAGATACACAATTTTTTACTGAAAAATTTCCTCTCTTTATAGCTAGCAACATTGTTTTCATGTCCACAAAAGCTGTTTTGGTGGATTTTGGTCTAAGTGTCCAAATGACTGAAGAGATCTATTTTCCTAAGGACCTGCGAGGAACAGAGGTAATTATGTTCACACCAGAATGGGCAATATCTTACTAAGAGTAAAAATAAGATGTGCTAGCATTACTGCAGAAAGGGCAAAGAAGGGGAGGAAAACCATTACATTCAATCACTGTTATCAGTGGACCGTGTTTCATGAGCATTTACTCTGTGCCATATACTCTTTAGCCCTTGAAATAAATTATATTGTTTAATCCTCACAATACTATTATCATAGGCAAATACTATTATTCCCGTTTTAAAAGAAGAAAATAAGCTTGAAGAGGTTAAAATAAAGTGCCCCAAGTTACTCAGCTACTGATAGATCAGGGCCTCGAAATCTAGTTCTTTCTGAGTCTAAAGTCTAAGGTGTAACGGCTGTGTAACTTTTTGATATAACTGATGTATGTGGTTTTAGCGTGACTACTATTACTGCTTTGGTTCAATTACAGCCGTAATTGTCATGGTCCTTAAGAACATTTACTGAGAACTGACAGCATTTCAGGCCTCTCTTGAATCCTGGAAATCTTAAAAGAAGTCTCATTTACTGGAGCACAAATGAATCTTATTTGAAGATATAAACTTGCTATACTATTTAACTCATCTGTGAAGCAAAAACAACAAAAACAAAACTTTCCTGAATCTAAATGGGATTCAGAGAAATGTGTTCACGGGCTGTCAAATAACATAGTTAGCGCTCATCTTATTAGGCTGAACAGTGGATCTGTGTAGTGAGTGTCTCTCCGGCACCTGCCGTAGGTACCAGGGATGGAGCACAGGGCAGAGCCAATAAGGAGTCTACTCTGGAGGGAGGACCCATTTTAACTTTACCTGAATTATTAACGTTTAACCGTTTAGTTCACGGTTGGTTATGATGGGTATGGGGTTGGATGCATCTGGGAAGGTACATGGGTGTAGAAGCTGCCTTCCTGACCCATCTCCATGACTGTGAGATGATAAACTGTCGGAGGGTGAACTGTCTGTCAGAGCCTCCCAGCCCCATGCCCTTCTAGCTGTTTGAAAGTGCTCTCCGGAAATGGAGAGGGGGCAGTTGGCTGGACCTTTGCCCCAAGATTATCAGGTCAGTCCTGGTGTTAATCAGACGATAACCTTTAGTTTAGCTAGTAAATGTATTGCACTGAACTCATTGCAGTGCTAGAAAAAAATTGTCTGCCTTTCAAACCAAGATTCGGTAAGCCTTTTCTTAACTCTCTGAAAGCAAAGACTCTGCCCGGGCAGCAGAAGAGATCTTTGTTTTTGCTGTTATTGCTGAACTTATTCTGGAAAATACTTGGGAGAGGATTCTGGAGAGTAGTCTTCAAGCAGAATAATGTTCAGAAGAGAACGTTATTTATTTATTATTTCTTTTTAAGGATGTTTTAGTCACCAGATCTTAGGAAAACTTTCCCAAAGCACAAAATCTAATAAGACTACACTTATGACATGTATTTTTCGGAAAATACTTCAGTATGTTTTGGCAGTCGTCAGACGTTCAGATATGTGACACTCTACCCTTTTTCCTGGAGCCAGTTTGAGAAACAAACTATTTATGGTATTAAAGATGGAAAATACCTTTCTCTTCCCGGCAGGGTGATCAAATTGAACATTTTGCAATAGCCGGAGAAAGACGTCTCCTTTCTGGGATTTTCTAGCAGAAAGAGAGTGTGTGCTTGGGTATGAGATAGGAGCACAGCATCTGTTCCTGAATAGTAATTGGATTGAGGTATTTTCACCAAATGTAAATTGCTTTCTATGACGGGCTAAACTGGCCTGGGAGTTCCTAGTTATAAACTCTTCTGATCAACCCGTGTTTGTTTACCCTGTGTCTGGCACTCACGAAGGAAGTGTGATAGTGAAGTGTGATGGTGGGTTGAAGTGGGAAGGAGAGCTCTGGGCAACCTTGTTATGACTCCTCATCCTTAAAGAGCCAAGAAGGTGTAATTAGTCAAGGTCAACCGCGCAGATTCGCTTCCCATTAGAACTTGATCACTTGGTACAGATGATTTCTGACCGCCCCCACCCCCCAACAGAGCTCATGCAAATTCAGGACATGATCTTGTAACCATGTATTGATAATACACATACAGGGTTAATCTGTCCTATCTTTAAGCTATTGTTTTTGGATTCCCTGCTACAGAGAAGGAAGAAAAAAAATCAACGTGAATAGCTAATTAGAATTCCTTTGATCGCATGCTTCCTTTTGTAAGGTTCTTATGTAAGGTCACGTGTCATCCTCACGTGCACAGACGCGCGCGCGCGCGCGCGCGCACACACACACACACACACACACACACACACACACAGTCTCTTTCCCTTTGTAATGAATGTGTTCGGAGGTGAAGGCCTTGACCCCTGACCTCTAGGCTCCTTTGCTCCAGTGCCCACACCCTCGGTGCGCAAGCCCCACAGAGCCAGCCCTGAAAGGAAGTGCCCTTGACCCCCGCGCCCTGCTGCCCTGGCCCCTGAGGGCTTGAGGAGCGAGGGGTGTGAGCGTGGGCCTCTGCGGGGGTGATGGGGAGCTGCCCGAGGGGCAGCAGCCAGGCCTCCACGTGGATGGGAAGCTGCAGTCCCTCCGGGGCCCTGAGCACATCGCTGCCCTTGGTGACGCCCGCAGGAACGCTTTGCCTAACCCTTGCTTAGGGGAGCTGGCAGGGGTGGAGCAGGGTGTGCGCTGCTGTTGGCAGCTGTCCTGACCACCGTGCGTGGCGCTAAACCTTGTGATTTCATTTGTAAGAAAGTCCTTCAGAGAGAGAGAGAGAGAGAGAGAGAGGGAGAGAGAATCAGCGAGGGAACCAAAGCCAGCCAGCCGGGAATTGTGTTGTAGCAAGTACTTGAGGCAAGTTAGGAGGGGGAAACTGGGCAATTTCCCCAGGTTTTGTAAGCCAGTTCTGTATTTATTTACTCTGAAATGTATTCTGGGAACACTCGCCCGCTTCTCCATATTCAGATGACAGGAAGCATCAAAGCTTCTTAAAGCTAAATATTGACAATGAGGGTAGTAACTGCTCTATGCCTGTACCCGCCGTAAAGACACGGGTCCCCAGCGTTTGCTCTTTCTCTCTGTTACGTTTAGAAACAAACGCTGCTTAGAGAAACTGTTTCTAAAACTAGCCCTCCTCTTCCAGCGTCGGCTCAGGAAACCAGACAGAACTTACACAGTGTGAATATGGCGCATGCCTTCAGTCTTCAGTCACTGGGCTCCCCGGGAGGCAGAGATAAGAAGTGGTTCATAGGGATGACCACTTAGGATCACTTTCCCACTAGGACACTTTAAGTTCTTCTCTCCGTCCGCGTATTCGGTGTTGATCCCCTGGAGACCTCTGCTGCCTTTGATGACTGCAGATGATTAGTGCTTTGGCATTTTAATGACAAACATGAAATGAGGACGTGGATTCCAGCGTCATTTCAATGTGAAAGGAACTGGTGTTTTACTAGAAACAGGAAGCGTTGATCTGTGCTTTGCAGAACTTGGATGAGTGGGGCTCCCAGGTGGGTCCTCTGCTGCCTGGTCTGCCTTGTGTTCAGTCTGTGCGAAGAGGTGTTCTGAGGCTGCAGGGGCCCCTCGGCCAAAGCTGCCTGGGTCCCCGAGGGTCTGTGCTTCTCCTTCACTGAAGGGAACACAGCAAGGCCAGGCCCTTCTGAGGGGATGAAGCGTGCGGTGAATATGGTGACGCTTCCCGAGCTGCATTAGGGAAATGGTACCTAGACAGGTGAGGGGAGTCAGGCTGACCTGTCCTGTTCTCTTCCAGATTTACATGAGCCCGGAGGTGATCCTGTGCAGGGGCCATTCGACCAAAGCAGACATCTACAGCCTGGGGGCTACGCTCATCCATATGCAGACGGGCACCCCGCCCTGGGTGAAGCGCTACCCGCGCTCCGCCTACCCCTCCTACCTGTACATAGTAAGCGGGGGCAGCGGGGCATCCCACCTGCTCAGGAGAGCTGCTCTTTCTCGGATAACACGCCCGAGTAGGATGATGGTGAACTGTGACCCGTGAGGGGAAAAGCTGAACGTTCCTCCCACGTGGAGCGATGGCCTGTTCCCGCAAAGAAGGCATCCCTGTTTGAGCGGGAACCTTCCCCAGTGTGCATGGGCAGAAATGAGAGCTATGCTGTTACCCAAGATGCCACGGAAGAGCATCAGAGTAGAGCATAAATCATTGAGCCAGGGAAGTTGTGTGTGTTCTCTGAACACGTTCCAAAATGAGATGTCAGATGGTAGATCCCCACGGCAGCCTGGAACGTAGTGAAACACGCAGGCCCCCTTTGACCGTGGAGAGGTTGAGAAGTAGACGCTTCCCCGTTACTGCCCAGGGACCTTTGGCCACTGCTCTGAGGGAGAGCTGTTTATGCAGACCTCGCATGTATCTCTGACTGCGTTCGACCAAAAGATGGGTTTCACCCGGTTTCCTTAGGAAAAATGTTACCAAAGGGTATGAACTGTACTTGCTTCGAAACAAAAGACCGCCCAGGTCTTGTAACTAGAGTACTTGTCCCGTCGAGGGTATATTTTCATACCACTGATGCTAAGAGAGCTGGTTTGTTCCTAGATCCACAAGCAAGCGCCTCCTTTGGAAGATATTGCTGAAGACTGCAGTCCTGGCATGAGAGAGCTGATTGAGGCCGCCCTGGAGAGGAACCCCAATCACCGGCCCAGGGCAGCAGACCTACTGAAACATGACGCCCTGCACCCCCCTAGGGAGGACCAGCCCCGCTGTCAGAGCCTGGACTCTGCCCTCTTTGAGCGGAAGCGGCTGCTGAGCCGACAGGAGTTGGAGCTTCCTGAGAACATCGCGGGTATGGACGCCCTGCGGCGTGCGGCGCCCCTGCTTCCCTTCTTTTTCTGTCTCTGTCCAACTTCTAATAATTCGAGCTCATGAAAGCACTAGGGGAAAAAATTGAATTAGCAGCTGCAAACTGGTATATATAGGATGGATAAACAGCAAGGTCCTCCTGTAGAGCACAGGGGACTATAGTCAACATCCTGTGATAAACCACAAAGGAAAAGAATATGAAGAAGAGTATATATGTGTATAACTGGGTCACTTTGCTCTACAGCAGAAATGAACACAACATTGTCAATCAACTAGACTTCAATAAATTAGATTTAAAAAAATTGAAGTGACTTCCTGCATGCCGTAAGTTGTTGGAGAAATTTCAGCAAGAATGTTAGCAAAAGCATATACAAAAAAAAAAAAAAAAAAAATTGGCTGTGAATTCCCCGGCGGTCCAGTGGTTAAGACTCTGTGCTTCCACTGCAGGGGGCACGGGTTCTATCCCTGGTCAGGGAACTAAGATCTCACTTGTCGCGGGGCACGGCCAAAAAGAAAAAAAAATCACAATTTAAAAAAAAAAAAAAATTGGCTAATTTACCAGCAAAGTCTAACTGGTTTCCATGCAGATGGAGATAATGGCAGTCTTTGAGAATTGCTCTGCCTTGCTTTTTTGCAGCAGAGAATAGCATTTGCTTTTAAAAAGAGATCAAGCATGACAGTTTTGCTGTTAGCAAAGAGCCGGGTTCTTTTTAACGCAATTATGGCGAACCACGCCAGCCCTTGTTTGGAAACATCACGGTGCTGATAAAATATTGGGCTTGAAGGCAACTTGCATTTCTGCTTCCTCTACTCAAAATCTCTCTGCCAGCTGTGAAGCTTTCCCATTTAGGAAAGACAATACGCATTCTAGGAGCGTTGAATATGCACAGAGGGGTTTCCGTTTTTTCTTATGAAAATCTGTGACATTCTAAATCTGTCTGGGTCCAAACCCAGATGTCAAAGCCTGGAACTCTTGTTTGCATTTCTCGGCTTCTTGTCTGACTTTTCTGCGTTTAAAAAGAATCATCTGGGATGTTGGAAGAGGGGCCAGGATTTCTAGCTGATCTCCTGTGGTCGTTGACTCTTTCTTGAATTCTTTCGTCTGTGTCCTATCACACAGACTAGCCGATAGCGTTCAGCCCTGGGGCTCCTTAATAAAACCAGAGGTTGAATGCTGTTCCATGAGGCCCACAGTTTGTTGTTGTTGTTGTTGTTGTTGTTGTTGTTGTTTGCTGAAGAACCAGGCATTTATCGCTGAACATGTCCCCTGGTCATTTATCTTATTTCTTCGATGTTTCCCTTTACAGATTCTTCATGCACGGGGAGCACCGAGGAGTCGGAGATGCTGAAGAGGCAGCGTTCTCTCTACATAGACCTTGGGGCCCTGGCTGGCTATTTCAACCTTGTCCGGGGTCCACCAACACTAGAATACGGCTGATGGGTGGCGGCATTGGCCCTAAGTTAGGACTCAGCGTTTACTGGTCTCTGGGAAGCTGATTCTGCTGACTCGGCGCAGGGGCTGTGTCGAGCGAACTGTGCGTCTATCGGCTGGGCCCCCACGACTCCTGAATGTGGCTCCACGTGGCTCGTGTGTGTTGCTCTGTGAGGCTGCCCCGGGCCTCATCAGGCTGGAAGGTTCTCATTTCTCGGGTGGTACGTCTGACTCCGAGGAAGCTGAGAGTTCACAGACGGGTCACGTCCAGCGACTGATTCCATTCACTGTGCGCTTGGCTCAAAATTTTAAAAATACCAATCACGAGGGTAACATAATTAGCCTAAAATGACGATTCTCGGTTCTAATTTAAGTATGGGAAGTTCATTTAACTCAGAATAGCTTGGTGTATATTAGAGTGTATTCTGTGATAACTCTTGGAGCCTGTGTCAGTAAATTCCAATATAAATGAAAGCCTGTATGTTTGGGGTGACTAGAACAACTTGAATATGGTAGCAATAAGCTGAACTAGTGTCTTAAAAATGGCTGATGAATTAGGAGCCATCTGACAGCAGGCCACTAGAGATGGGTTCTGTTATGTTCCTATGGAAACATTTTGTACTGTACATGCTATGCTTCAAACATTTAAAACGTGACGTTTTGAATGTGGATAAAACTGTGTTAAACCACATAATGTCTGTACATCCCAAAGGATGAGAATGTGACCTTTAAGAAAAATGGAACCATTTATAAATTCTTAATGACGCGACTTTTATAATTCTTACTTCTCTATTTTCTTTAAAGCATTTGTATGTTAAAATAGCATACTGTGTATGTTTTATATCAAATGCCTTCATGAATCTTTCTTATTATATATATATTTTTTTCACACTGTAAAGTATGTGAGTGTTCCTACTTCAAGTATGTTTTTACATCATGCAAATAAAAATGACACTTTTATCCAACGTAACTGGTCAAATCAACTGAATAAATTCAGTATTTTGCCTGAAGTCTTGTAAACGAGCGTGATTCCCACCTGGCACGGGAATGGGTTTTAGGTGTTGGAATGGAACTTGGAGGAGACCAGGTCTCACGAAGAGGCAAAAAATACCTGAGAGCTTTGCAAACTTGTGTGTGTGCGCCTCTCCTCTTGCTGCTGTATGAAGCCACTGCTGTCATCTGGATTGTTGTCTGGGTTGTGTTTTATCCCTTTGGTACATTGCGATAGGAAAATAATTCTTGGCCGCCTCTTCAGGCTAAGTGTGGTTCTATTTTGCATCTTGTTTTTACCGATTTATGCTACCTCTGAAAATCTGCTTGCATCCTCCATGCCGATTATTGTCGAGTGAGTAACCAACTTGCCTTTGTAGAAGGTAGATTTCAACCATGTCTACCAAACTCTAATCAACACTGTCGAACGGGAGTTTGACGTCATTCGCTGAATGAACAGTACTAAACATGCTACAGAAACACGCCGTCCCTGTAATTCTGAACAGCACACCCGCGGAAGAGGCACTGTTACCTCGGTTTGTTTTCAGAGGAAGAAACTGAAGCGGAGTGAGGTTAGCTCAAGATCACAAAGCGAGGAAAGAGACAGCTGGAATTTGCACCCAGGCCTTTCGGGCTGCCATGCTTAATCTCTTGCTCACATTGTTCTTTTGATGGCGATAGACCAACACAAGTGATAGAACATCCACGGCAGAGAGAGCACAGTGTCCCCAAGATTCAGGTCTCTAAATAAGGACAGAGGTGGAATTAGCATGAAGCGAAGGTAGCTTCAGCCTCAGGGCTGCTCCCTTGCTCGGGCCCCTCCGTGGCCCTGGGCCTGCTTTCATACTCTCCCAGACCAGGCCCAGCAAACCTGGCTCTGCACTAGTGTACAGGTGTCAAGGTGCGCAGTTTTGATGATTTTCACAAAAAAACCTAAAGAGCCCATGTGATGTGAGTTCCGGTTAAATTCCACTTGGGGAAGAACATTGCTTTTAAATGAACTAGAGCTCCCGTGGAAAGATCTGGGGATGTTTGTTTGCCAAGAGGTGATCGGGGTGGAGCGGCTGGGGAAGGAGGACAGCCAGGGGCGTTCAGGCCTGGGACCTGTGCCCCCCGGACTCGCAGAGCTGTCGACCCGGGAAGCCACGAGGTGCAGCGAGATGGGCCACCAGGCAGAGCATCAGCTTAAGAGACGCGCGGAGGCCCCGAGAGGGCTCTGAGGGAATCCACTGCTCGCGTCCTCCTGAGAAGATGGGCGGTGGGGCTGTCAGGCCGCGCGCAGTGAGGACAGAATGATCACATCCTGAAACCAACATCTGCCCACCGGGTACTTCCTGCTTCAGGCACCAAGGCTTCTGATGGTGTGGGTGCGTCGGAGTGCCTCACGGAAGATGGATGGGACCTTCCCAGCCTGGGCCTGGGAGGTGGGCTTGTCTAAACCTCTCTTAGATGCACTGTATAGAGACGTGCTCACTGGAGGTCACACAGGCAACGCTGGAGCCGGGTCTTCTCATGCTTACAAGGCCCCTTGTGTTTGCCTTGAGGTCTGAAACAGATCATGAAGACTGCCCACCCAGAATGAGCTGGACCTAACGGGGGTTTGCACAGCCTCGGGGAGGTGGCTCCCAGCTGGGGGGTCAACCGGTGCATCTACACTCCTGGTGTTGTTTCCACTGGACGTGTGCCGTGTCATGACCCAGTAGGACCTGAAAGCAGTGGGGTGATTTCTATCAGCTCCTGAGTCCCTCCACCATCTGACAGACCGAAGCCAATCGATCTTGCACCGATAGCAAATTTCTGTGGTGTAACTCAATACGAAAACAATGTTTGCTAGACGGCCTGGGGGATTTTTTTTGTAGGTCTGCAATGTGATTGGAAGTAAAAATTGGCCAACCCCTGGGGGCAGCCAGGAGTTGAAGCCTTAAGGGCACCGTCTCTGGGCAAAGAACTGGGCTGGCCCCCTGCAGGGGACACAAGTAGCAGAGGGTCCCAGCCCCCTCACACATCCAGTCCCTGCTGAAAGGAAGCACATCCCATTTTGGAATTGTTAGAAGATTCTTTGTTTTGATATATGACTTGCTGTTTCCAAAAATACTTTTTTTTGGCCAAGCATTTATCTGCAGTTTTACCTTTTTGCCTGTGAGCTAGGTTTTCAGATGTCAGTTTAGTCTCAAATGCACAAGAAAATGATAATCGCAGGAACAAGGTTTCAGAGCTTCCCTCTGAGCCAGAGCGAGGAGAGATGCAAAGCAGCTGCACACAGAGCACTTTTGTTCCAATCTCACGCATCCTCCTTGGGGTGTTTGCCTGGCTCTCTGCGGGGAAGGCGTGCAGGTGACAGTGTCAGAGGGAGGGGGCATCGTGCAATCATGGGCCCTGGAGTAGCAGCTGTCCCCTAACCTCTACAGCTGGAGCTGGGCTGTAAGGACCACAGTTTCTCCCCGTTTTACCTATATTTCACCTAGATATGGCAAGTCTGTTTGGTCTCACTCCGAACTCGAAGTGACAGACGGCCACTGCAAGCGATCACACGAGAGGACAGAGCATGTGCTTCATTTATGATCAGTGCTGGGGGAAGTTCTGAGTACTTAAACTTCAGACATCTGTTTCATCAGAAATTATGGAGATAGAAGTGATAAAACCTGGCTTATCTGGGTGCCCAGAGCGCCAAAGCTGATTTCATGAGATCCTGTTAATTCTGGTGACCGTATAAGGGAAGTGAACTGGAAATACAAGCAGTGAGGAATCAGCTAGAGAGCAGAAGAGTCTCTCATTACAGCCCTCTGTCCATGCAGAGGTGCCCTGCGTTGACCGGGTAATTGTATCATCCTAGGAATAACACGAAAGAGTAAAAGAGATAGGGACTCACTCTACAAATGTTCGCTACTCTGATTATTTCCTTTAATAGATTCATGCTAATTTTTCTCTCTTTGAAGCTTCATGTACTTCCGGTCTCTCTCTCCCACGTGGATGTAGAATTCCAGAGAGCAGGAATTGCCTTGTGTTTCATCGGAGCACGTCTCTATTGTGGTCCATCGATAAACTGCAATAGACTTGCTACTTCTGAGCCTAACTAACATCCTTCCAAGGCATCGAGGAGATGAAAAGGAAGAAGAAAATTCTCAGGAGCAAGAGAGTTAGTGCACACCAGGGGTGGAGCTGATTTCCAGTTCAACACTGCCTCTCACAAGAGCACGTGTGCGGACTCCAGGGACACGGGCAGTGAGGATAATGGAGAGGTTACAGGATGACAAGAGTTGGTGCCAACAAGTTCTTTGCCAACTCTGGGGCTCAGCAGAGCCTCCCCGCTCTCTGCTTGGGTGTTTCTTCTGCTTGGAAATTCAGGTCTTGCCAAAGCTTTGCTCCCAATAGAAGAGAAGGCTGGGTGGGGACTC
Source organism: Physeter macrocephalus (assembly GCF_002837175.3). Taxonomy (NCBI): domain Eukaryota; kingdom Metazoa; phylum Chordata; class Mammalia; order Artiodactyla; family Physeteridae; genus Physeter; species Physeter macrocephalus. Next base: position 6,682,192 of record NC_041224.1, on the reverse strand, counting down.
AGGGGTCCAGGAAACGCCCTGGACCTCTCACAACTTCTGGGTGTGGATTTATTTGTGAGTCCTCTCCAGGGCCAGTGAACAAGAAAGCACTGATTGCTTCTATCTTAATTAAATTACAGAGGAAAGCGAACAGGGTGATTAATTTAGATTTCCTCACTGAAACCCAAAGTTCCTTTTGTCGCCTGGCCAGCAGGCAAGAATGAACAGAAAGATTTGGTAAATACCTTCCTCATTCTCCTCTGCAGCCCCACCCAGTCCCCAGCCCGCTGTCCAGAAGCAGTCGCGGCTCCCAAAGATATTCTGCACATATACACACGTATGTGATTATCCAACACCCTTCCTCGGAAAACAATAACAGCAAAATGCATACACGGCAGCATAGTGTACATAGTTTTACGTCTTGTTTTTTGACAGAATATTTCCCAGCGATGACAGAAGGAAGTGTTGTTTTTTGTTTGTTTGTTTGTTTTTGCGGTACGCGGGCCTCCCTCTGCCGCGGCCTCTCCCGTCGCGGAGCGCGGGCTCCGGACGCGCAGGCCCGGCGGCCACGGCTCACGGGCCCAGCCGCTCCGCGGCACGTGGGATCCCCCCGGACCGGGGCGCGAACCC
>NC_041224.1:6619490-6681556 GCF_002837175.3 Physeter macrocephalus | reverse complement strand
ATCCCCCCGGACCGGGGCACGAACCCGCGTCCCCCGCATCGGCAGGCGGACGCGCAACCACGGCGCCACCACGGAAGCCCAGAAGGAAGTGTTTTAATAAGAGCAATCATATTTAACACGTGTCTTGCCTTTGTCTTGGACAAAGCCTTTCCCCAGCTGTTTCTGCCAGGAGGCGGGAGGCCCCAGTCCGGCGGCCCTGCTTTTCTCTCCTCTAGGAATGGAGGGCTGGAGCCAGAGGGCCTCTCGGTTTGCCCCCAGCCATTGGCGTCTTTAAGATTCATTGTACGTTGCACAGGCCAAGTTTACCGAGCCACCGAAGGTCCGAATTGAACTGGTCGCAGGACCGGGATGGGAACCAAAGCTTCTGACTTCTGACATCAGGATCTTGCCCCCAGTCCACAGTGGGGCTCTCGAGGGCCTGGGAAATCCCAGAACAGAATCGAGACAGCACTTTACACTCCTGTCCGCTCTGGGCTGGGCCGAGTGGATAGGACGGAAGTGGACCCATCAAGTTTCCCTTCTGTGGGTACCGAGAGGCTGGATCCTGTCTCCAGCTGAGGTCCTGAGATGTGACCTATGAGAACAGGCTCTGGGGGAAAGGATGCAGGAAGGAGAGACTCTGTACATGGAGGAGCATCAAAGTGATATTAAAGGAGAATTGATGCTGTTTGATACAGAAACAAGGTCATGAGCTTCTCGTTGAAGTTAACAATGACAAAATATGTTGCTAGGTGCCCGCCCTGTGCCCCAGAGCTGTGGAATGCAGTGCGGAGAGACGGTCCTATTCCAGTGAACGAGCTCTATGGCGTTCAAACTCCCTTTCATGCAAACCGTGTTGTAGTTTTGATGTTGAATCAATGTCTAGTCGACAGTTCGGATGCAGGGCGCCTTTCTCCACGTCACCCGCAATTCTCAGGCACCAGCTGGCTGTCCCACGAGTCAACACGATTCTGACACATTCTCCGCAGAGCCGGCGTCAGAGCCCAAGGACAAGGGCTCAGCCCTACAAGACTGCCCTCAGCCCCCACTGCAGATGCCGGTCCCCAGTCCAGGGGGTCACCTGGGCTTCTCAGGGCCCCACGACCCCCTCCTGGGGTTCGATTAATCTGCTAGAGTGGCTCACAGAACTCAGAGAATCGTTTTCCTTACTAGATCCCCTGCTTATTACAAGGCGTATTAAAGGAATTAACAGCCAGATGAAGAGATCCACAGGGCGAGGTCCTGAACAGAGGAACTTCTGCCCTTGTGGAGTTTGGGACCACGCCTGGTGGCAACTGGAAAGGTCTGGCTGGAACCTGGAAGCTCTCTGAGCCCCTCCCTTTGGGTTTTAATGGACGCTTCGTTACACAGACACGATTGATCGAATCATTGGCCGTTGGTGACCGATTCAACCTCCAGGCACTCTCCCCTCCCTGGAGGTTGGGGGGTGGTACAATCCCAGGGCAGTGAGAGTGAGGAGAGAAGGAGTGAGACGGAAAAGGATGGGAAGTAAGTCAATGCATTACTGAACTGGCCCCAGCTTCAGGAAAAAGCACAGCTGTCCTGTCTCGTTGATCAAGGTTTGCCCATGACCGGTGGCTTCCCTGCACCACGGGCTTCAGTCTCCAGGCACCTTTGAGCAGTTGCTGGGAAACCAGTTTCCGTGTGCTCCAGTTTGGCACTTCACTCCAATCCGTAAGTGAGGGAGGAACCAGAGCCGCCTGGGTCCCGTCAGGCCTGGGCGTCAGAGCCGCTGTGGTTCCCGCTGGCGAGGGAGCAATGGAGGCCGTGTTGGCACGTGGCCCCCTGACCCCTCCACTTCCCTCGGTGGAGACCTGGCGATAAGGTGGTGGCAGCTGTGGCAACGGCAGGGGGCTTGGTTCACCAATGAGTAAGCAACCAAGGACATGGGAGACTGGTGGGGTCACGTGACTCTGGGGAAGTGTGTGACTGGTATTCAATACAGAGTTCCAAGGGAAAGAAGGCAGACATTCGAGAGACAGAGAACCTTCCAGAGTATCCTTTTCGAGAGATAAGGCAATCAGAAAAATTGATTCACAGTGGCACTCTCTCCAGAGATAGCCGCGTAGGGGAACCGGGGGGTAATCTGATAGCTCTGGGCTGGCAGCATCAGAACGCCACCAACTCCAGGCTGGAGGGACTGGGCGTAGAGAGTGATTACTGAACTCAGGACAGTCATGCAGAAGAGGCCACCTCGGAAGGCACGGTGACCTTTGGTCAAGGGACACAGTCAACCCCGGGGCAATCTCACAAAGGGGTTAGAGGGTAAGAGCTTCAGTCAGAAGCCAGATAGCAAGAGTCCACTGAGGTAGTTCACGTGGCTACCCACGCCCAGCCCGCCTCTGTCCGCTAAGAGCTGGGTGGAGCAGTCGGGGGGGGGGGGGTGGGCATCTGGAAGATCTCTGGCACAGGGTCTCAGGGAGCCCCTCATCTAGAATTTTCGCCCGCCCCTGTCCGCTAAGAGCTGGGTGGAGCAGTGGGGGGGGGGGGGTGGGCATCTGGAAGATCTCTGGCACAGGGTCTCAGGGAGCCCCTCATCTAGAATTTTCTCATTCCTGCCATTTTTGTTTTTTAATTAGATGAGAGATGACGCAGGTGCTCAAGGTTATAGCACCAAGAGGGACTTTGCAGGGTGCTTAGGAGGTGTCTGGGCCAAGAAGCCTGCCCCAGGCAGGAAAAGAAACACAAACAAATGCCAGGGGGCAGGGATGAGCAAGGCACGTTTGTGGAGCCAACAGAAGCCAGAGGATTGTGGGAAATACTGGTCAGTGGGCCGGTCATGCTTTGAAGGGCCTTGAAAGCAGGCAGGTCAGTTTCTGCTTGGTGTGGCAAGAAAGAGTTTCTGAGACAAAAGCAGCCCTAAGTAAGATCGGCCCAGGCAGGACAATAAATCCACTTTAGAGAAAAGGGAAATTGGACTCAGGGAGTCTAGCTGGGATTGAGCACAGAAAAAAAGGAGGATGGAGCCTGGATTTGAATATGGTAGAGGATGGTAGGAGTTTACATTGCTGGGCCTGGAGGTGAAAGAGAGAAACGAGCTGCTGGTAACAGAAGTTTCATTTTTATTTTTTCACTTATTTATTTTTGGCTGTGTTGGGTCTTAGTTGCATGTGGGATCTTTGTTGCCGCGTGCGGGCTCTCTCGTTGAGGCGCGCAAGCTCAGTAGTTGCGGTGCGCTGGTTCAGTTGCCCCACGGCATGTGGGATCTTAATTCCCCAACCAGGGATGGAATCCACGTCCTCTGCATTGGAAGGCAGATTCTTAACCACTGGACCTACAGGGAAGTCCCAGTAATGTAAGTTTTAAACCCTGGGAGACTGAAGAGGTGAGGATGAGTCTGACAGAGAGAGGAAGGCCAGATGCCTGGGCATCCAGGGTAGGGTGGGGCTGCGGTGAAAGGACAGACCGAGGATGTGTTGCTGAAAACTTGGCCTCTGTGCACTGGTGCTGAATTGAATCTTGGAGACAGAGTTTTGGATGAAGAAGAAAAGCATAGCCTTATTGCTTTGCTGGGCAAAGGGGGCCAGAGTGGGCTCGTACCCTCCAAAAACTGTGTGTCCCAACATGGGAGGATTTGGTGCGGGGACTTTTATAACAATGGTTCAAGGAAGGAGTTGCTGATAAGATTAGGGTGTGTGTAGGGCCTGTACTCCTTTAATCTGGCCTCAGATGGCCTCTTGAAGAGCTTCTCTGGTTCTCGAGGCTATCAAACCGTGACCTTCTCTCTGGAATGAAGAATGTCAACATCTTCCATTTATTGGGGGTTTTAGTTCTTCAGAAGAGCTCAAAGATATTGTTATGCATATCCTTTGAGGCAGAACCAGGACCCTGCCCCAAGGCTGCCCTATTGTTTCTTGGCTGATCCTCCCTTATCTCTGCATCCCCACCCTTCCCTGATTAGCAACTGTTTGAATCTGCCCTTCGGAATTCAGGGAAGGTCATGGAGGCTGGAGTCTATCCCCTACAAACAAGAAATGGGGGACGGAAAGGCTTCCATACCCAGGAGCCCCACAGGGTCCTACTTGGTTTCAGATGGGGCAGAGTGGGAGCTGTGGTCCAGGGTTCAGGGGATGACGGGGCATTGTCTACAGAGAACTCACAAACTATAATGAAATCAACACAAGCTGATGTGCTTTTGATTACTACTATGCCCTGATCTGTGATAGGATTGCTCCTTCCTGAAAAAAAAAATCTCTTGATCTAAATTCTAAACAATTGCTGTGGTGACTGCTGACTTTTCAATACATGTGTAAGCTAAAAGTTAGCACATTTTAATTACTTATCCTTTTTTTGTTTTTCAAAAAATTAGTTATTTTTTAAATTGTGGTAAAATATGCTACATAAAATATACAACTTCCCATTTTAACCACTTTGAAGTGTACAGTTAAGTGGCGCTAAGCACATTCACGTTGTTATGCAACCATCCCCACCACCCATCCACAGAACCCTTTCCATCTTGCAAAACTGAAACTCTGTCCCCATTAAACACTAACTTCCTGTGCCCCTCCCCCCAGCCCCTGGTGACCACCCTTCTACTTTCTGTCTCTGAGCTGACTGCTCTAAGTACCTCATGAGAGTGGAGTCATTCCTTATTTAATAAACTTACGGTGCTGACTTAGGGAGCTAATTACAAAGTTATCCCCACAGAGAACTCAGCTCCATATATTTGTTTCAAGAGTAAGTTTCCAGTGTGACATAATTGTGGACCGTCCCTCAGTCACGGTTGGTGTCTACAGCCCCTTGGTCTTTCGCATCCCCATGCTTAAACCGATTCACAATAAACAATGACTGATAGCCCAGTGGTTTTAGAGAAGAAGAAACAGATTTGAGTCACTTCAATTCTGTCATTCTATGTGACCACTTGGAGTTCCTATTCGTGTTTAAAATTTGAAATAGTAAAAAAGAGCTAACCGTGAGGTACAATATTTTTGTTTTATAAGTGTAAAATTTAGTTCACATGTGAAATATTTTAAATTTGAAAAACATCTTTAAAATTAAAATTATTTTTTCTTTTTAAATTACTGATATTTGTTTTAAAACTAAAAAATGGACCAAGAAAATAAAACTTTTTTGTGTGTGGCCAATACCAGTCGCATATGACTTGAAGAGTAAGCTCATCAAGAAGGAAAATGAATCTCTCACAATAAAGATGGTCCCTACTCTACTGTTTAAAAGAAAGGAAAAAAAAGAATAAAACAGGCAGTTGATGTTAACAATATCATGGTTTCATAAATGTCTACCGAGTACCAAAATTACAGAGAACATAGGTGGTTTATTAAAATTATTTCCTTCCAATTTTATTGAGACGTAATCGATATACAGCACTGTGTAAGTTTAAGGTGCCATGCTGGGGCCCACACCACCCAGCAACAGACCAGCAGCATCCTCATGAGGCAGGGCCGGGCAGCCCACTGGACTGGGGGTCAGCCCCACCTACCAGCGCATCCACAGTAGTCAGCCCCACCACAACAGAAGGGCCCCCACAGAACACATAGTGGCACCCCTAGAGCGTGCAGCTCTGGTGACCAGAGAGGAGTGTGCTGCAGGGTCCCACTGGAGTCTCCTACATAAGGCCACAACTCCAAGATCAGAAAATGTAACCAACTTACCTAATGCATACAAATAAAGACAGAGAATTAGGCAAAATGAGGCAACAAAAGAGTATGTTCCAAATGAAGAAGATTAAGCCACAGAAGAACTAAGCAAATTAGAGATAAGCAATCTACCCAATAAAGAGTTCAAGGTAATGATCATAAAGATGCTCAAGGAACTTGGGAGAAGAATGAATGAACACGGTGAAAAGTTTAATGAAGAATGAAGAAATATAAAGAAGAACCAAATAGAGTTGAGGAATACAATAACTGAAATAATAAATACACTAGAAGGAATTAAAGTAGATTAGATGATACAGAGGAACGGATCAGTGAACTGGAAGACAGAGTAGTGAAAATCAACCAAGAAGAACAGAAAAAGAAAAAAAAACAATTATAAAAGATGAGGACAGTTTAAGAGACATTTGGGGCAACATCAAACATAATAATATTCACATTGTAGGAGTCCCAGAGGAAGGGAGGGAGAAAGGGGTAGAGAATTTATTTGAAGTGATAATAGCAGAAAGCTTCCCTAGCCTGGGAAAGGAAACATACATTCAGGTCCTGGAAGCACAGAGAGTCCCAAGTACGATCAAACCAAAGAGGTCTACACCAAGACACATCGTAATTAAAATTGCAAAAATTAGAGATAAAGAGAGAATCTTAAATGCAGAGGGAAAAGCAACTAGTTATGTACAAGTTAACTCCCATAAGACTGTAAACTGAGTTTTCAGCAGAAACATTGAAGGCTAGAAGGGAGTGGCATGATATAGTTAAAGTGATGAAAGGAAAATACCTACAACCAAGAATACTCTACTTGGCATGGCTTTTATTCAGATTTGAAAGAGAAATAAAGAGTTTTACAGATAAGCAAAAGCTGAAAGAGTCCAGCACCACTAAACCAGCTTTACAAGAAATGTTAAGGGGACTTCTTAAGTGGAAAAGAAAAGACCACAACTAGAAATATAAAAACTAGAAAGGAAAAAAGCCTCGTTGGTAAGGGAAAAGATACAGTAAAGGTAGTAGATCAATCACATATAAAACTAGTAGGAAGGTTAAAAGACAAAATTGGTTAAATCATCTATATCCATGATTAGTATATGCAACAAGGGATACACAAAAGAAAAAGATGTAAAATATGATGTCAAAAGCATTAAATGTTGGGGGAGGGATCAAAAATGCAGGTTGTTGGAAAGCGTTGAGTCCAAGAGATCAGCAACTTAAAACATCCATGTGTTGGTTGCTATATATAAAACTCATGGTAGCCACAAACCAAAAATCTAAACAGATACACAGAAGACAGAAAGGAATTCAAATATGGCATTAAAGATAGTCATCAAATCTCACGACAAGAGAGCACAAGAAGAAAGGAACAAAGAAGAACTACAAAAACAACCAGAAAACAATTAACAAAATGACAATAAGTACATACCTATCAATAATCACTTTAAATGTAAATGGACTAAATGCTCCAATCAAAAGACATAGAGTGGTCAAATGGATACAAAAACAAGACCCATGTACATACTGCCTACAAAAGGCTCATTTTACATCTAAATATACACATATACTGAAAGCAAGGGGATGGAAAATGTATTCCATGCAAATGGAAATGAAGCAAAAGTTGGAGAACAAGCCTCGGTAAATTTAAGAAAAGTGAAACCATATCAAGCATCGTTTCTGACCACAGTGCTGTGAGACTAGAAATCAACTCTAAGAAAAAAACTGCAAAAAAACACAAACACTTGGAGGCTAAACAATAAGCTACTAAACAACCAATGGGTCACAAGGAAGTCAAAAAATACTTGGAGGCAAATGAAAATGGAAACACAATGATCCAAAATCTGTAGGACACAGCAAAAGCAATTCTAAAAGGGAAGTTTACAGTGATACAAACCTTCCTCAGGAATCAAGAAAAATTTCAAACAAGCAACCTAAACTTACACCTAAAAGAACTATGCAAAGGAAAACAAACAAACACCAAAGCCACCGTTTTCAGATGACATGATACTATATATATAAAATCCTAAACATGCCACCAAAAACCTATTAGAAATAACAAATGAATTCAGTAAAGTTGCAGGACACCAAGTTAATATACAGAAACCTGCTGTGTATCTATACACTAACAACAAACTATCAGAAAGAGAAATTAAGAAAATAATTCAACTTACATTGCATCAAAAAGAACAAGATACCTAGGAATAAATCAAACTAAGGAGGATAAAGACCTGGTCACTTAAAACTATAAGACAGTGATGAAAGAAATTGAAGATGACACAAACAAATGGAAAAATATATTGTATTCATGGACTGGAAGAATTAATATTGTTAAAATGACCATACTACAACCTACAGATTCAATGCAGTCTCTATCAAAATACCAATGGAATTTTTCTTATAACAAATCATTTAAAAATTTGTAATTCTAAATTTAAAAAGCAAAACATTTTATAATTTGTTTAGTTTTTGTTGGAGATGGCTTGCAGATGAGGTTTTAAAAAATGGAACTTTCAACTTTTAACTGGCTTTAAAACCTGAGGAAATTGAATCGTAATGTCCTTGAACACGAGATATCAGAGTCACATCTCTCTTGCTTTAGACAAGTGGAAATGCTGGCAATAGAGTCAAAACTCCTAAAAACTACTGACAAAATCCATCAAGTGGAAATAGATTGAGAAAGAAAAATAGTGCGAAATTTTGTATCATCTTTTGAGCCTAATTATATTTTTAGCTAAACAAAATCTTTCTGTGATTAAAAAGCAGATATATTATCAGGAATAAAAATAACTTTGTTGACACTGGTGGAAATAGCCTCAAATTGCAGTCCAGTTTTGAAGGAATATTTTGTAAAAATTAAAATACTATTCCTTTAGAAGAGAATTTTAATTCATGTGTATTTAAAAGAAAATTCAAAATTAATTTATTCATATTCTGGGAAGTTACACCAAATTGAAAATAGTGATACATGTTTAAAAAGCAAAATACATTGGTATTCCTTTAACTGCAGTGCTGATATTTCTCACAGTTATTAAATATTTGAAGTGATCAGATGTGTCCATATTGATGATGATAATCAAGTTAAAATAATCAGTTCTGGGCTTCTGTTCCAATTCTGGGAAGATCACTGCTGGACACATCAAAGAAATCTTGGAACAATTGGATGTGGATGGACTGAGCATAAATCTCTGCCACGGTCAAAGAAATGTCAACACTGTAGTTCCGACCAGCGTGCACGGTGATGTCTGGCAAAGATCTAAGAAATTGATCAAGTCCTAGTTGTGTGTCTTGGAAATCATTCTCTGCAACTTTGCAGAGTTTACTCATTTGGGTGTGTTTCTTCATGTGTGATACTGTTAGAATTATGGGAAATTTTAATTAATTCTTAGTAGTTCACCTCATCAATGAAAAGTGCTACAGATTATAGGTGTCAAACCAAAAGTCTTTCCCAGAGAAGATGGGCTCAGCATGAAGCTGTGCATGCCACAGACTAATTTTGAAAATTAATCCTGACTTGGAAGTTGGGAAGACGTGCTTAGGTTTTAGGAAAAGGTCTTTAATCCTGCAACAACAAAATATAAACAAGTGATGCTGACATAGAAAAAGAATTAAATTTTGAAGAAGAATGTAGAGGAATGACAAAAGATGCTGGCCTTACATTGCCAGAAGAAACCCAAAGGGCACTGTTTGAATGCCCCAATGATTTTCCCCAAGAATATGATGCTTGTTCGAAAGGAACACAGCAGATAATGTCAATGTTTATGCTCTGATTTTTGGAGATGAAGAAAAACTTTGAAAGATTTTAACAAATACAGAGGAAATGTATGGTGAATTTTCTGGAGAAGATATTTGGAAGATAATGGAAATGTTTTTTAGTAGGAAGACTTTTGAAAGCCACTGAGATCAGTCCCCAGGAAACAAAAATATTGACAGTGTTGCCATTTCTGGAATTTATTGTGAAATGAGATTTATGGGAATCTCTGCTAAACTATATTCTTTTCCTAACTATTTGTACACCTGGTGTCTCAGGTGGAAGAAACTTTTTGCAATTAAAATTAATAAACATTGTTCTTCAATCAACTGTAAGCGAAGAAAGATGGACGAATCCAACCATACCACAGAGTGTATTGCACGTGAATATGCAAAGAAGATCAATCAAAACTCAGTCCGTCATTGACAGAGTCACAGGTGTTAAGGCTGGAAAACAGAAACTATAATTTATTATTGTCTACAGAAAAAAGTACAGTTTTCACCTCTTTCAAAAAACAAATTAATGCAATTAAAAGTATTAATCATTTGACATTTTTGTTTTTTGAACTGTAACATTTATTTCATTTTTAATATTAAAACTTTAGTAAATTTAGCTAGTAAAATTTTAATATCTTTACTAGCATGGTTATTATATAGTTGAAGCTCAGTAAAAGAACATTGTGCTTCTTTTCTGGTCACAACTATAATTTATTTCATTTCATAATTGTTTTGTCATCTAGAGGAAGGGAGTGTTAAAGCATGATATGCTCTGGGCATTGTGTTAGGTGTGCCATTGTGATAGAGTCATCTTTGCAAGTTGCACAAAAACGTCTTTTTTTTATTGAGGTATTCAGAACATGGAATATCTTCTTAACTCTTGATCAAAGTTTGAGATTAGACCTGGGACCCGGGTCCCGCTTTACATCATCCAGATCCTGGTATAGTAGCGTGTGTATCACAAAGCTCACTCGTAGTGGGTTCTTTAATAAATATTTTTTGAATAAATGAATGAATAAGTGAATGAAAGACTTCTATCTGGCAATCTGCTTCTGCACAAAGAAGCATGTGGAATTTTAATAAGACTTAGAAGAGATTTTAAAATACACCCAAAAAATGTACCAAGGATGGGATAGTTTATTCGTATAAGGTTTCTGGAAGTTCTATAAACGTTGGTGTGGTTTTTAATATCTCAGCTGTACAAAGCATAGTTTGCAAGAAATTATGAACCATGAAAACGGTGTTTCCTTAATGAATAAAATTTAATTTGAGAGGAGGCTAAGTGGTCAAGAAAGATGACATAATAACAAGAAGAGTTGCGATGAGTAGGAAATAACATGGAAAAGCAGGAACGCCACCTTACCTAAACAGTTATAGAACCGCCAACACTTGTTTTGGCTCTTTGATACCCAAGCTGGAGAAATGAGGTTTAGTAATTTATGACACTGGTGTGAAGCCTCCTAGAACTTTTCGTTCAAATCTTCAGTTGTGGATCCATGACATCTGACCTAAAATAGCCCGACAACTCAAGAAGGGTGGCATATGCTTCCTTCCTCTCCTGTACTCACTGATGGTAATTAAGAGGTAAGCGGGGGAAACTAAAAAAAGGTCCGAAGAAAAAGAGGAAGTGTGTGAAAAGGGTTGATGTGAATTTTCAGTCCATTTTCGGTTAGTGTGTATGCTGTCAATATACCACCATGTTCTCTACCCACTGGGACTCCCCGCTTCTTTCGGAAACACACGTGAACCTGTCCACGGGGCTTTCTTTATGATGTGAAATGTGCGAGAGTCTCTGCTATAATGCTGAGAGCTCCCGTGGAAGTTTGATAGTGGACGGAGGGGTGGATAAACTTGGACAGTCAAGCCCAGGTGGGCCCTCCTATCCAGCCGCTGGTCCTAATAGGCCCTGCTAAATCTGTAGGCTGGTTAAGTGCTTGGGTTGGAGGCATGAAATACGCACTAGAGTCGGAACAAAGAAAACATAGGGTTAAGTACGTAGAAGAGGCTGTTCAGTTAGCAACCCAAAAGGTTCAGTTTGTGCAGAGGAGGACCCAGGAGAAATATGTTTACTGCAACATTATTTATAGCTGTGAAATATCAGGAACAGCAGGGAGAGGATTAAGTAAGTGATGGTACCTCCACTTATGAATCTCATGTTATCAGTAAAAAGTATATTAGGGAGAGCTAATAATTAGACAAAGGAGTTGATCCCTGCTTCATGACTGTAGCTACAGTTGTCTTACAGGAAAATCTAATTATGCTCAAAAGGAAGTGTCTGGCGCTCTTAAGATAAAATACACACTCAATAACCTGGCTCACACCGTCCATTATTGCCCCTCTAGAATCAGCCTTTAAACTTCTCTTGCCCTTTCCCCTCTATGCTGCACACATGCTGTTTCCTGTGCCTAGAACAGTCTTTCCCTATTGCCAGGTAACCCCTGCTAATTCTTTAGATCTTAGGTGGGACCTCGCTTCACTGTGGGGAGCCTTCCTGATCACCCCCTCCGAGACTAAACTTTGTGCTCTCCGCACAGTATCACGAGTGCCCTGTTACTTCTGACATTAGACCATAAACTCAAAGAGGGTGGAAAGCATTCTATCTCCAGGACCTGAAACAATCCTTCACACACAAAAACACACAATGAATATCTGAGGAACAAGTCTTAATATTAAGTGAAAATGGGAGGATCTACAGCTGTATATGTTATATGATTACAATTTTAAAAAAACCACCGTACCTTTTAAACAGAAGAAAAGATACACTGGACAGCAAAAGTTAATATTTCAATTGACAATTTTCTATTGCAACCATGTATTATTTTCACAACAGCAAAGAATACCTTTGTTATTTTAAAAATACAACAGAAAAGAGGAAACACTCTGAATTCAACTGTGCCGTTGAGAATGGGGTTTCAAGCATAGTGCCTGTATCTGTGATTTGAGTTTAAAAAAACAAAAAGCCTGGGGTAGTCTCTGGGTGGAAGGAAGTTACATTTATATAAACTACTCACATGCAGGCCACAGCGGAGGAGGGCCCAGAGCGAGAGGGGAAATGAAACACAGGGCTGGCCGGGGACCGCTAAGGCAAAGCTTGCAGGACAGGTTTTGGGCAGGGACGGGGGTGGATCAGTGCACGCTGAAGAAATTGAAGGGATGCTGAAGGGGTAGCTGTGGGAATAACCATGAGAGGAGTGAAGGACAGGCAGAAGCAGATAACCCCCGCTGGGCCAGGGCTGGGCTTGTGTGGTTTAGATCCCTAAAGGGAAAGAGGGAAGGGGCAGCACAGAGGGAAAACCCATCAAGTGGAGGCGATGGAGGCGGTGGTGGTGGGTGTATGCGTGTGGCTCTAGGGCACACGGGCAGCAAGGTCCTCGGAAAAGACCCCAAGAGAAATTTGAAGAAGGAGACGCTCAACTGGACCAAAGGGAGCCATCATACTTTATCTGAAAAGAAGCTCAAGGTGCACAAAAGGAAGGTGTCAAAGATGAAGGAAACTTGGGAGTTCAACTCAAATGAATCAATTTCCCACGTGATAAAACTCAGCTGAAAGTTGACAGGCCTGTGACCGATCCAGGGAGCAGTAAGGGACACGGGGGAGGAAGTGGGGAGATGGGTGTGGGGGCAGAGATGAGAAGTTGTGTGTTGTGCTAGAACAACGGGGTGGAGGTGAGTGTCCCCGACAATTTCTGGCTTGTTGGGCGGTAGCTCGGGCAGTTATATAATGACAACTCCCAAGGACCTTCCTAAAATAACTACCTCACCAGCAGCTGATAATCACAACTAAAACAATAACAAAAAGGGAAACTAGAGTGAGTTTAACTGATAGAGCGTTGCACACTAAGCAGGAGAGAGCACATCGCCCAGGGCTTAGGAGAAGAAACGTGGAAGATGATGGATGGCCCGTGGGGTCCAGGAGACACAGGGTAGAGGACTCTGTGGGGCTCTCCACCAGCACCTCCGTTCTCCTGGAAACGGCCCCTGCCTTTCTCGCTCTGGCTCCAGCTCAGCCACTTAGGGATGGAGAGTCAGATGCAAGCTGCTTCCTCCCTGGATTTCTGGACTGGGGACCCAATGCCATGGGGTTAATTACCTCAGTGTCAAAAGCACTAAGGGATGTCAGACGTTCACCAAGCACACCAGTGAAGCACAGTGAATTCTTCCTCACCCGTCGTCAACGAAGACTGGCAGAAGAATCTGAGAATGCACCAGAAACCACCCGGGTACATATATCACCAAGAAACCTGTTTCCTGCCTTAAGAACCAAGCTGTTGGGAGATCTCTCCCCTGCATCCGAACAGAGATCTCATCAGTGCTCCAGACAGGAGATATGCCTCGACCCACTGTGCCCTCCCAGCCAGGTGTGACCTCAGGGACTCCTGGTGGTCACACGCCAAGTTCATACCTAGGAATTGATGGAAATACGGCTCTGGCTGCCCCCCATCTCCCCAGCACCAAGGTGTAAAACTTGGGAGCACAGAAACCGCATTTCCTGGCGTGTGGTAATGCTAGTCATGAAGGGGGAAGACTCAGGCTGATGACCCCAATAGGTCAAGAGATGCAGACAGTCTGGGGGCCCTCATATCTCTGGTTCCAGTCTTTCCTCAGGCTCAGCTGCAGCACGTTATCAAAATCTTCCTTAGCTCCTGGAGTCAATGAATTCCCCATTGGAGCTAAACTGGCTTGAGTTGGGGCTCTGTCGCTTACCATCCAAACAATACACAGAGGCTGGTGAAACCAGTGTGGGCACTTGCCGGAAAGCATCTAGTCGCTGAGGAAGAAGAGCACAAACTTCACAGCAGAAGCAGGCTGGTAAGGGTTTGGGTGTTTAGGACCCAGAAGTTCTTGCTCTTGACTTTGGGGCTATGCCAGTGAATGCTGCTATAGGTGACTAGAAGAAAGACAATCGGATCAAGCTGGAAAGTTGGGACAGGGTGGATAAAGAAGGTACCCAAAAAAAGCTGGGAAGTTGGTGGGGGTAAAAGGCAAGCATGCAGATGCTACTGTTATCTGAAGGGCAGCCCCAGTGACCATGACCATGAAAAGGACGGCAGGTTTAACCTCCAAACTAGGGAGCTCGTCGTTAAGAGGAGAAATTTGGCTGATCTAGGGGATGGTCAGAGACAGACATGCAACGCGTGTGACTCAAGAAAACATGCATCAGGAATAGTGCTTCTAATCTGCAGGATTAGGACAGAAATGCAACTCGAGAGAAAATTATAGAAAATGTCAGCCGTATGGTAAATCGTATGTCTGCACGCAGCGGGGTGACCATAAACCCCCACCTGCAACAGTCCTGGTTCACACCTATTGTTTTGGCATAACTGTTAACAGCACCCTCCTTCACACTCAAAGGTATCTCAGTCTGAAAGATCAATTCTACCGTCACCCTGGTGAATAGCTAACTTGCTACTGTGTCACCATTGACGGGAGTGTTAGATTTCAAGGTCCCCACTGAGGAAGGGGGATGGTATTTTTGCCCTGAAAAATACAGGGGAGCCACAGAGAGCAGGGAGAGGATGGGAAGGAGGGAAGTGGCAGTTTGGGGAAGAAAGAGAAGAAAAATGAAACTGCTGTCCATAGTTGGTAGGAAAAAAGAGGAAGATGTAAGGAGTAAACAAAATGGTATGGAAAAACAAATCAGCAGCTAGAAGCAAACTGCTGAGCACGGAACGGGTGGAGCTGCTGGTGAGGTCTGGTGAGCGCAGAACCACAGGACACGTGGTCCCGGGCACAGCGGCATGACCTTGGGGAACCCTGAAGTGTCCCGGATGGAGATGAGTGAGTCACGGAGGTAGAACCGGACCGGGCAGAATCCGAGGCCGTGTAATTTGCTGCAGGCGCTCAGGTCAGCGTGCGTCACTGCCAGGCACCAGACCTGTGAGGAACTGATGATTAACCAGTTCAGGACTAAGGTCGGGGTCAAGGGGAGAAGATGGTCACCAGGGAGCCCTCTGAGGAAGCCGTGGCTCCGAGGTTCTCCCAAGGACTCGTGCTTTTTATCCTGAGAAATTCAAGGTTATCGGTCAACCTTGACTCTGGGCTGGACAACACATCTTCAAAATATGAACACCTTAGATCAACCCCTTAACTCGGGCGGACAAGGAAGATGAGATCCAAGTGGGTTAAGTGCCTTGCAGTGTCCCCAGAGCCCGGCAGTGGCAGAGCTGCAGCTAGAATCACGGTGGCCTGATTCTCAGGGTGGCACATGTGTGTATCATAAAGAACACAGTGGTCCATGAGATGCTCCCAGAAGCCCTTCCTTTTGGAGATTAACTGTGTATCCTAGAACAGTACAGGGCTTCAGAAACCTTGAAGTGAAAAATCAGCTTAACCCAGGATTTTCTGAACTTATTTGATTACGATACCTTTTTTTCATGGGACATGGAATTTCGTTTTGAGAGGCACATCTAAGAACATACTTCGGAAATGCAATCTGTGTGGTCCTTGGGGGCCTAGAACACACCCGATTTCCCTGGCGTGGAGGGTGCTTCCTTGGCTCCCAGGAGCCTTTGCAATACAGGTCTGAACATGCAGTCGTGGTTGGGGAGCGTCTCAACCAAAGTCCATATTTTTGGTGGGTTTTATTGGGTCCTAGGGTCCTTGTGTAGTGTGTTTTCCATTTGCCGTTCCAGGTCCGCTCTCCGCCTTCGCTGTACCAAGAGGCTGACCTGTGTGGACCGCATTAACAGACTCTGGCTCTTTGCCACTCTCCTCCCTGGTGTCTAGTTTGGGCAAAGGGAACCCACAGGAGGTGAGGGCGAAACACGCGGTCAGGCACTTAGTTCCTTGGTTCCGTCCCTCAAGCCAAGGTCCCAGGTGCTGCCAGGTGATGCTTGCTCTCTCTCTCCGGGCTCCGGTGATCACTCTCTCCACGTCCCTTGGGCCCTGGGGTGGTAACACCCTGCCCTACACCTCATGGTTTCTCTACACTCTTCCCACACCAGGTCCTCAAGTGGGAAAGAGCTTGGCACGTTTACAAAAATGGCAGCAGCCATGTCCAGATCCACACGGTGGTGTGAGGCAGAGCAGGGCGGTGGCGAGGAGGAGCTGGGGTAGCTGGGGCCTGATCACACAGGGCTGCCGGCTCCGGGGACGGGAGCCTTTGGTCTTCCCCTCCCGGAGACCCCCAAACAGGCATCTCCAGCCTATTTACCCGAGCTCTAGATACCTCCACCTGGGAGCACCACGTGGGAGCCAAGGGTGGGTCAAATGGAGACTTTTCTTCTTTTTGCCTAAGCCTGCTCCTCCTCTCACGTCTTAAGGAACCTCATTACAGACGAACCTCAGAGATGTCTCAGGGTTGGTTCTAGACTACCGCAATAAAGTGAATATTGCGATAAAGTGAGTCACACTGAGCTTTTGGTCTCCCAGTACATAGAAAAGTTACGTTTACACTCTACTGTAGTACATTAAGTGTGCGACAGAATTATATCTAAAGAACGAATTTACATACCTTAATTTAACAAATACGTTATTGCTAAAAAATGCTAACCATCATCTGAGCGTTCAGTGAGTCCTAATCTTTTTGCTGGTGGAAGGCCTTGCCTGGATGTTGACGGCTGCTGATTTTGACTGGTAGCTGACAGTTGGGCTGGCCGCGGCAATTTCTTAAAATAAGACAACAGTGAAGTTTGCCGCATTGGTTGGCTCCTTCTTTCACAAGTGATTTCTTTCACACGCAATGCTGGTTGATAGCACTTTACCCACAGTACGACATCTTTCAGCTTTGGGGTCAATGCTCTCAAACCCTGCTGCTTTGTCAACTAAGTCTGTTGGATATTCTAAATCCTCGGTTGTCATTTCAAACAATCTTCACAGCGTCTTCACCAGGAGTAGATTCCCTCTCAAGAAACAACCCTCTTTGCTCATCCGTGAGAAGCAGCTCCTCAGCCATTGAGGTTTCATCACGAGATGGCAGTAATTCAGTCCCATTTCAGCTCCACTTCTAGTTCTCTTGCGTCTCCACCAGGTCTGCGGTTCCTTCCTCCACCGAAGTCTTGAACCCCTCAAAGTCATCCATGAGTGTTGGAATCAGCTTCTTCCAAACTTCTGTGAATGTTGATATTTTGACCTCTTACCATGAATCATGAATTTTCTTAATGGCGTCTACAATGGTGAATCCTTTCCAGAGGGTTTTCAATTCACTTTACCTAGATCAGTCAGAAGACTCACTGTCTGTGGCAACTATAGCCTTATGAAATGTATTTCTCAAATAATAAGGCTTGAAATTTGAAAATACTCCTTGAGCCATAGGCTAAAGAATGGATGTTGTGTTAGCAGGCAGGAAAACAACTTTAATCTTATTGTCCATCTCCATCCGAGCTCTTGGGTGACCAGGTGCAGTGTCAGTGAGCTGTAATCTTTTGAAAGGCATCTTTTCTTCTGAGCGGTAGTTCTCAACAACGGGCTGAACGTATTCAGTAAACCATGTTGTAAACTGATGTGCCGTCATCCAGGCTTTGCTGTTCCATTTACAGAGCACAGGCAGAGTAGATTTAGCTTAGAGTTCTTAAGGGCCGTGGGATTTTCAGATGGTAAATGAGCTTTGGCTTCCACTTCAAGTCACCAGCTGCCTTCGCCCCTGAGAGAGACAGCCTGTGCTTTGAAGCTTTGAAGCCAGGCATTGACTCTCATCTCTAGCTATGAAAACCCTAGATGACATCTTCTTCCAATAGGAGGCTCTTTCATCTACATTGGAAATCTGCTGAGTGTAGGTACCTTCATGAATGATCTTAGCTAGATCTCCTGGGTGACTTGCTGCAGCTTCTGAATCAGCACTTGCGGCTTCACCTTGCACTTTGATGTTCAGGATTTGTACCAAACTTTGTTCAAAGTTTTCCCGCTTGTAAAGCTGAAATTCCATTTCAAAAGGAGAGGAAGAGAGGAAAGAGAGAGAGAGAGAGAGAGAGAGAGAGACTCTTCCTGGATACGATGTGATGCAAACCACCTGGTCAGTCGAGACCACAACTGGGTCCCAGCAGAGGGCCTCCCAGGGTACTTCCTGAAGGAGTGTCGGGGAATCACTCTAGCGTGCAGCTCTATTTGCAGGGCCAGAGAGAGAAATTTCCCCCGCCTGGCGCTGACCACTGTTTACCACTTTGAGGGACTCTGGGTGCCTTGCCCTCACCACTTCCTTCTCATACCCTCCCTTGCCTTCTCTGCCAATCTAGAAACACTACAGTACTAATGCCTAAGTCTTGGAGAAATGAGTCACCCTCATCTAAAAAACAGCTTTAATTCTAAACTGCTGTCTGTAGAATTGGTTACTTAGGACTAATAGCTGTTTAGACCTACATAGAAGAGTTTAGCACCATCTTATGTATTTTTTAAAATTTTGTGACCACCAGTCCCTGAACAGTGAATTGAGAATATGCTACAAGGTGAAAGGATCATAGCAGAAAGAGGTCTTAGGGAAGACTTAGCAGGAATCTGCTAATTTAGAGCTGTAGAGATGATCTTCCCAGAAGGTAAGCTGATGGTCCAAAAAACCCAGAGCTGCCAAGAGTCAAATCCAGAAGACCCCAGGTATCTCTGACAGCTGGCCCCGTCCTGTTTCTCGAACAACATGGTTCAAAAGACACTGAAGAAAAGCCTGTTATATCACAGTTTAGAATGGAAGGCTGAGGCTGGATGGATTCAAATTACAAATATTTTTGAAAGCGAGATATAAGAAGTTTAACGTGATAGTAATTAGGGAAACCATGAAGATTTCAGCCTGGTGGATTTATCTTCAGAATTCAACAGAGTGCTTCAATGGAAGCCCATTTGGGCAGAGACTATACATTCTCAGGGGACAAACCCTACCATCCAGGGGACTTGTGTGCAGTGCCCACCGTGGGAACTTGGACCACAGGGGCTCAAAAAGCAGCTGCCACAGTGCCCCATTGTCTAGGGCACTCCAATGTCCAAATACAAAATTCTGGAAAGGTAGTACTCTGCTTGGATTTGAATAAAATGGAAGACAATGTTGTACAGAATAAAGAATTCCAAACTTTAGAATTGGACAAAACTTACTACATTGTGAACTTAAACTGTCTGACTGAACAAGTCTTCACCTGGAAGGTGGGGTTCAGAGTTTTTACCCCATGGGTATGAGGATAAGATGGGATAATACATACAAAGTAACAGGAATGTAGGAAAGTCAATGTAAGATAATTCTCTACCCTTTTAACATTTTAAGGTGTAGAAGTCAAGACTAAAAGGAAGCTGCAAATAAAAACACATTCTTATCCTGAGTCTGAGGCAATGAGGTGCTCAGAGGAGATGAAACAAGACAGGCAGGAACAGGGTACAGAGGAGACAACACAATTCTCAAGATCATTTTCCTTAGTTCACTCTCTTTGATAGAGACCATTCTTGGCCATGTCCTAATCTAGACCCCCGTTAGATTAGGTTTTATATATTGGGTGGGGCTAGACTTGTCTTCAAAAAAAATGGCCTTTCTATTTCTTTATTTGTAAAAGCTATCATTTTGCTCGTAATGAGAGGAGAATAAGGCTTAACAAAGCTTTCAAAGCCAAACATTCCATGTTGATCCTTGGATACTTGAGATCCACTTTGAGTTGGTGAAAATGCTTTCAACAGATACTGCAGCTTAAGGAAGTGTTGAGATCGTAAAAAATCTGTTTACTTAAGGAAGTAAAGAAGGAAAAGGGGGCAAAGAAAGGAAGGGAGAAAGGAAGGAAAGGAGGGAGGGAGGGAGGAAGGAAGATGGCCTCTTCAATTTCCCCATGTGGAGTTAGTGAAGTGGTCACATGAGAAACACGTGGAGAACAAAGCCCGAGGGAGGGAAATGGGTGGTGGAAGTTCAGAACAGGTAGGCTTTCCCTGGAACAGCTGCAGCCTGGAACTATCAGGGAATTCCTGAAGCTAGAAATGGAGTTCTAAAGGGGCCCACATATTCCTAACTCCTTCCCCTAGGCAGAGTGTAGTTTAGTGTTTTTCAGATTGTGGTTTCGAGACCTCTTAGTCTGCTAGGGCGGCCGTAACAAAATACCATATACCAGGTACCTCAAAGAGCAGAGACTTATTTCTACCAGGTACCTCAAAGAGCAGAGACTTATTTCTCACAGGTTCTGGAGGCTGGAAGTCTGAGATGAGGGTGCCAGCACCGTTGGACTCTGGTGAGAGCTCTCTCCCTGGCTTGCAGACGGCTGCCTTCTTACCTTCTAACTGTGTGATCACATGGCTTTTCCCGGGTGTGTGCGCACCTGGCGGAAGTGATGGGGAGGGTTCTTCCTCTTCTTATAAGGACACCAGTCCTATTGGATTAGGGCCCACCCTTATGAGTTCATTTAACCTTAATTCTGTCCTAAACACCCTATCTCTAAATAACACTCACATTGGGGGTTTGGGCTTCAACACCTGAATTTTGGTGGGGGAGACCCAATTCAGTCCAGAGCATGGGGTATGTAGTTAATTTAGTGGTTTGCAATGAACATTTGTAAGAAATTGAATCCAAGGAAACAGAATGAAGTGGCTTGCCCACAGGGCTGCTAGGTACAGGTGTGCAGGTTGTGCACTGCACACTCTATGAGTGGCATTTGCATTATAGCCTATGTGGATTTTTGTGCCCCACCCATGGGACGGTAGGAGGTGGGTCTTACGTGTGCCGTAAAATGCATTTCTTACAGTCACAGTCAAAAAAGTTGAAAAGCTCTCATTGCCGTCGTGTGTCAATTTTTGGTTGCGCAGCATTGGAACTCCCTTTCTGGTGTTGAGGAAATGCCTAATTGTGTGAATCTTGATGGGGCCAGGGTCCTGTTTTCCTCTACAGAACCCAAAGTGGGAACAGTGCTCTGTCCCTGCTCTCCCCGGGGTACAGAGTATGAGCTCGTTAGCAGGGCAGGGCCAGTTGTTGCTTCTCACCTGAAGCTTTGAATCTTGATGGGGTGAAGGGGAGGCTCAGGCAGGTAGAGATTCCTCGCGGTGGCAGAATGGGGTTGAGTGGTGGAAGGACAGCCAGTCGAAGGTTGTGGAGAGTAGCAAAGGCCAGTGGCAGCGTTCTAACTAGCATGACTCTGTGATGTGCTCAGATGCCCGACCACCTTTGGCTGCTACCTGTTTTCTGATGAGCCATCCAGTGTGTTTCCAATAAATTGCTTTTTTGCATACATTTGCTCAAGTCAATGTTTATTGTTTGCCACCAATAATTGTGAACCAAATACACTCATTTTCCTGGGGTGCTGAACTTTGGGTGTGATTCACCCATCCCCTAAGCCTAAATTTTCAAGCAACCAAAACGTATTGTTGCAAATAAAGAAGTAAAGAAGTAGACTTAAGAGGTACAAACAGCTATAAATAAAATAAATAAGCTACAAGGTTATGTTGTACAGCCCAGGGAATAGAGCCAATATTTTATAATAACTTTAAACGGAGTATGATCTATGAAAATATTGAATCACTTTGTTATACACCTGAAGTAATATAATATTTTAAATCAACTATACTTCAATAAAATTTTAAAAAAGAAATAGACGAAAAGAGAAAAATATATATTCTTTTAAGGTATTTTTTCAAAGGTATGGTTTAACAAGCTTTGTTTCAGGACAGGAAAAATGAAAGAAGTAAGTATTTCCTTTTATTGCAGTGGTGAAAATACCAACCACGGCCTACGTGGTCAAAACCACTGTTCTGTGATTTTTCTGATGCCCTATTTTGACTGCTACGGGTTAGTATTTATTAGAATTAACTGTTCTCCTGAGGCATTTACTATTTATATTACATCCACAGCAATCAAGACAATATTCAGAATATATGCAGAAAATACCCGGAGGGCCTTCCAAAGACCAGGAACTTCATTTATTTATTTTTTGCTAGAGTAAAAAATGATAACCCCTCCCTATCGGGTTTTTTGATGTTGCTTTTTTGAGATAGTGTATAGAGGAAAAGAAGCAATTGATAAGATCATTTCAACAAAGGGGGCATTATTTTCAGGCTTTTAAAGTAGATGTTCCAGTTTGGCATAATTTTATTCAGTTACCCTTTCAAGAGGGCTTGTGTTTATATTTTGCACTTTACCTGAGTAGAAAAACATCTCATTTCTCGTACTTAGGAAGTGGTTTCAGCACTTGGAAAGACCTCAGTCACAGGGTGTGATAAGCAGGCCTGGCCAAGCCGGAGGTTCTGACAATACCTGCCCCAGGCAACCCACTGAGAGGAGGAACCATCTAGAAATGACACAAGTCAGTGGCTAAGGTGTAGCTGTTGGAGAGTTTGCATCAATCTGCCCCAATGAATGACGAAAAGCCAAAGAAATCGCTCGATCTAGTGTTTTAAGCACCAAACGGTTTCTTATAAACCCGTTCGTTGGTTACAACCGTTTTTCACCTGTTAAGACAGGTCTGAAAATTCCTGAAAGTTTAGCTAGTTTCCAGTTTGTCACAATAGCGTTTTTTTCTTCCTCTCTTTGACCTTTCTGTACCCTTTGAGCCGTTGTCTCCTCGGGCCTCCGCCACGCTGAGTAACGTCACGCGCCTCTTTGGCACACACACTTGCTGGGCACTCGGTGCCCTCTTTTCCGTCAGCCTGCAGCCCCTCTGGCCATTTTTTGTTTGATGTTTGCCTACCCTTGGGCTCCTCTCTCTATGTAGCCGAACTCAAGTGATGGTGAGAGAGTGCCATTTGGATATGTGAATCGTGTGTCAAAGCGGATTTTCAGGGCGCGAGTGTAGACACACACACACACACACACACACACACTCCTCTAGACCACTAGCTTGAGTGATTTCTTTGGCTTTTCATCATTCATTTGAACAGATTGATGCAAACTCTCAAACGACTTAATCTTAACCACTGACGTGTGTCATTTCTGGATGGTTCCTCCTCTCTGGCTGTTCCCTCTCTGTTTCCTTCGCTGCTCAGTACTCAACCCTTAAGCTGCGGGCTTCCCTGGGGTTCTGCCCGAGGTCTGTCCGCTCCAAGCTCTCTTCCCAAACCCCCTCTTCCCAGGGGTTTCATTTACCGATGCCCGTGTGTCAATGATTCAGATTTGCATGTCTAGGCCAGATCTTCCCGTTAAACCTGTGAATCGAATTGCTTCCTCGACGTCTTGACCCAGAGGACTTTCAGACAACCTCAACTACGGTCGCTAAAACAGGACACATTCACGTCTTCTGTTCCCACCCTGCACTGAGGTATGTGCCTTATCAAGATGCACAGCCATCCTTCGGGACCCCCTCTTTCTCCCCCTCCCCCTCCCGGCCCCACCCCTCAAGGGTTCTCAGCATCCTAGACACGAATCGTAAACGTTCACCTGAGACATCCTTGCACTGAGAACGATGCAGTCTTCCCACGGCTCCCGAGATGACGTGGCTCACGAGGTCGTCCCCGTCCCCACTTGACGGCCCCGGCGCTTCTGCGTCCTCGTCCTCACCGGTCGCCGGGCTCCAGCCGTGCTCACCTTGCGGAGCCCGGGGTCAGACGTGCCCGCGACGCTCGGTCCAGCTCGCAGGCTCTGCCCTCAACTCGCAGCCACCTGACTCCTCTCTCCTCCAGGGTCTCCTTGGGTCCTTCCTGTTTCTTCATACCTGGGCTCCTCCTATTGTATTCTTTGGTTCGGCAACATATTTTTTATTTTTAAGATATTTATTTATTTACTTGGCTACCCCGCATCTTAGTTGCGGCACGCATGCGGGATTTCGTTCCCCAAGCAGCGTTGGGACCCGGGCCGCCTGCGTTGGGAGCGCAGAGTCTTAACCACTGGACCACCAGGGGAGTCCCTGGCAACGTACTTTTAAACCAAAGTTATCGCTCTGCATGGTTTAAGAGTTAGATTGTTCTTTATGGTTTTTAGCCCTCAAATCCCAGTTGGCCGAACTTACCCCCTCCCTTTTCTGCTCCCTGAGGGCAGCTCATGCTTTCAACAGTTTTAATGGACTCTTTTGGTAACAGGCACCTCATGACTAAATAAAATCCTCACTACTTGATTTTCCTGTGTAGGCGTTTATCTATTGATTTCTCCATATAGAAGGTGACGATTTCACTCGCCTTCCGCACCAGCCCCTACGACATCCTCCGACACTTTCTGATCTCCTCTTCTTCCAACATAAGTTATAATTGCAGTTAGGTTACACAGTGTGGTGTTTCTATTATTATTATTATGCTTTTTAGAGCTGAGTCATGTAGCCGTGGAAGAAGAATGTCGCCTGCCGTTATCGGTAATAAAGGATGCTGCAGGCAGCAAGCCCGCAGCCACCGTAGCTGCCCCGACTGTGCACCTGGAAGAGACTCAGGATGGAGGAAAGCAGGATCCTGGCCCTGGATAGCTAAGGTCCACATCAAAGGAACGAATGCAATGAGCCCAGACTCTTGCATCTCCCCATACACAGAAAAGTGCTAAATTCCTTAACTTGAGGCGTCTGGTTTTCTTTAATTAACCGTCATCTTTTGATGTTCTGACCACCTGGTCTTTGTTGCAGAACCCCCTTTATATCCTGACTCTTCCCTCACTTCTTCGGGATGGTCCCCCGAGGCTGCCTCCCAGGCTTAAGTCCTCAGTATGTCCACAGAAGAAAACATAATTCTCAGCTTCTAGGTTGTTAATTTTTCAGCTGACATGGTAAGTAAGCTAGGCTCTTCCCCACTAGACTTAACCATTGCCTTTACTGGGGCCAGGCAGGGGGCTAATTGTCTATGTATTTATCACTACTTATCCTCAACTCTCTTCCACTTGTGTTAATATCGCTCAGTAAAGTCAAACATATTGGGTGTTCTAATATTTCGTCTTCTTGAAGAATCTTTTCCAGGAATCTTCTAACCTGATTTGTTTGGGACTTGTGCCAGTTTGGGTCCTCCAGGAAACAGACACCAAGATGGTATTTAAAGGGCAGGCAATTTACTGGGAGAAACGCCTGGGGAAAGATGAAGGGCGGAGCTGGAAGAGCTAAGGAGAGCCTTCAGAGCAGAATGCCGGCCTGGCACCTGGGGAGGGAGAGGGGAAGGAAGGAAGGTGGGGTAGGAAGAGCCTCAGACTGTAGTGTGGCTCTGAGGAAAGCTCAGCACGGCAGCTCGAGTCCCCTTAGAGGACCGCCACGTCGGGGGGAAGTGGCTGGCTCTTCCTGCTGTTGCAGGAACGGGGACCCCTTCCAGGGACTGAGAGTGGGCTCCTGTCTAACACTCAGGAATGAATCGTCCAAGGAGACACACGTGCTGACAAAGTAGAAGACTTTATTGGGAAGGGGCGCCCGGGCGGAGAGCAGCAGGGTGAGGGAAGCCGGGGGAATGGCTCTGCCGTGCGGTTCACAGTCTCGGGCTTTACGGTAATGGGGGTAGTTTCCGGGTTGTCTCTGGCCAGTCATCTTGCTTGGCCCATATTTGGTGACTTGGGATCCTTCCTGGTGACGTGTGCATCTCTCAGCCAAGATGGATTCTGGGAGGTTGGCAGGATATATGATGGGCTGGGGTCTCCTCCCTCCTTTCGCCCCCACCCCCCGATTCTCCCCGTTAGTTTTCAGCGGCAGCACTGTGTTCCTTATCGGGAGGTCCTCCTGTGAGACAGCTCATATCGCCCTGCCTAGCCAAGGCGGGCGGTTTCAACCAGTGGTTCCCTAACACTGCCATGCTCAGGCGTTGTCTGGGAGCAGCCTGGTGAGAGTATAGCCCAGCATGGCAGCTGGAGGCTGTCACTGGCTGCGTCCCTTCCAGCAGGTTCTCTCCTGAAGGAAGGGCTGAGAGGCTCACCCACATCTTCACAGGTCGGTGGATCTCCTGGTCTTCTGGTCCCTAGAGCCACCAAATAAGGCTGGAGATCTTGAGAATGTTCACCATCACATGGTTTCCATCCTCTTTCTTACCTGTTTACTTCTTCATCTCAGTATTTCTCTGTAGCTTCCTGAGAAAGAGTGCATGGGAGACAGTTTTTGAGAACTTCCATCTCTGAAAATGTCTTTATGCTACTCTGTAGGGGAGCAAGATTTGCCACCCCAGAATGTCTCTTTGGGGACTTCCCTGGTGGTCCAGCGTTTAGGACTCCGCACTCCCAATGCAGGGGGCCCGGGTTCCATCCCTGGTCAGAGAACTAGATCCCACAGGCATGCCACGACTAAGAGTCTGCATGCCACAACTAAAAGATCCCGCATGCCGCAACTAAGACCCGGCACGGCCAAATAAATAAATAAATATTAAAAAAAAAAATCTCCTTGACAGGCAGATTATTTTGAGCTGAAAACAATCAAGGCGGGAAAGACTCAGAAAGTAACTTTCACCTTGCTCCTTAGCTGCCTGAAGAATTTAAATAAAAGGCCTGTTCCCAGAATAGAGTTACTAGCAGAGATGTCTGCAAAGATTATGTGCCAGATGTAGTGGGGGGAACCCCAGCAGGGCCTGGAGACCAGAGTCCACTCTGTGTCCCATTGTCTCCACGTGGCCCAGCAAACATTTGTTTACCAACGTTTGCTTTTCCATCCTCATGTCAACTGTCCCCTCCCCTTTGAAGTCCCAAACCACTAGCCCAACATCCTCTTTGGTCTTCAGTTGAAGATGGTATTTAAGGTGTGGGCTTCAGCCATTTTGCTGAGTTACTCAGTTTTTCTGGGTCTCTCCCATGTAAACATTTTTATTAAACTTTTGCTTGATTTTCTCCTGTTGATCTGTCTCATGTCAATTTAATTCTTAGACCAGACAGAAGAACCTAGAAAGATAAAGGAAATTTCTTCTTCCCCAACGACTCTCATGCTTAATTGATAGTTAACTGAGTATAGGTGTCTAGATAAGAAATAATTTCCCTTCAAAATTTTGTTCTGTTTTCTCCTACCTTCCAGTATTGCTCTTGACAACTTTAAAGTCATTCAGATTCTTGACACTTAACTCCAGTGTTCTGAAACTTTGTGGTAATGTGTCTCAGCACATTATTCTGGCATCCTGGGATTCTTAATTTGGAAACTCAGGTTCAGACTTGGGGAAATTTATATGCATAATTCCTTTAATGTTAGGCTCTCTTTTATTTTCTCAGTTAGCTTTCTCTGGACTCTTAATTAGCTCCTATAAATTTCTTGTGATTGTTTTCCCTCCTATTTTTCTTTTTAATTTCTGGGACATTTTCTCAATTTAACTTCAAAATCTTCCAGGATTTTTTTTCTCCTATTATATTTTAATTTTAAAGCACAATGTTTTTTCTCAGGAAAACTTCTTTTAAAACATTGTTCTTATTTTATGCATAGACTATCTTATTTTATTCTGAAGAAATTGATAGGTTTTTAACAAAGTTTTCTTTTCTTTTTTCTTTACATTTTTATTCTTGCTTAGTTTGCTTTGACCTCTGTTTTACCTATTAAAAGGCTTTTCTAATGTCTGCTGATCCTTGGCTGTTCACTTGTGTCTAATAACAGTTGGGTGCCCAAAGCTGATTGGCTGTGCTGGGCATACAGGCATGGTTTTTAACTGTGGGATACAGTATAGTGGAAGTGCTCTTTCATTGGGAAAAACTCAATATTTGTATCTTTATGTCTTTCCTTTTGGAGTAGATTTTGAATTTTCTGGTCTCCTGTTGGGATGGTGTAAGCCTGTGGACAAGAATGTCACCTGTCATATCAGCCACTACAGCTGCCCCCAACTGTGTACCCTGAAGGCATTCAGGATGGACAAAAACAGGGTACTGGCCCTAGATAGTTAAGGTGCATATCAAAGAATGATTTCAATGAGCGCAGACTCTAGCGTCTTCCCATACACACAAAAGTGCTAAATTAATTAACTTGAGACGTCTGGTTTTCTTTGATTAATAAACAGTAATCTTTTGATGTTCTGACCACCTGGTCTTTGTTGCAAAAACTCCTATACATCCTGGTTCCTCCCTGACCTCTTCGGAACAGTGCCTCAGTGCTATCTGAGAGGCTGAAGTCCTCAGTATGTCCACTGAATAAAACATAATTCTCAACTTTTAGATTGTGCTTTTTTTTTTTTTTTTTTTCAGGTGACAAGACTGGCTATCAGCCTTCTGGGAACCAAGCATGGAAGATGGTTGGAGTCTCAACATTCACCACGTCTTCAATTAATCCTTCTTTTCTAGGAACCTAAGCATCACCCTTGATGATTATGCTTGGTTTCCCTCAGTCCAGAAGCCTTCTGTTTTCCTCTTTCCAGAGAATAACCCTCCAGTCTCGCACTAGGGCAGGGAGGGAAGTCTTAGGAGTAAAGGAGTGGATACAGGGAGGGGTCTGACTGCTATTTAAACAGACTTTTAACCAAATCTCCAGTTTTCAGTTCTTCAGAAGTATCCAGTGATGTCACTTCTTCAAGCTTTGGAGGTCTGTAGTTTCTGTAAGGTACTTTCTCGACTTTTCCCAATACTGGGTTAGTGTTCAATTTCTCGGCTCTGCTAAGTCAATTGCTACCTACCTGTCTGCTTCCCAATTCCCCCCTCCCCATTTTTTTCTGGTCTTTATGCCTTTAGAAAATCCTTCGCTGTTATATTAGTGGTGGTTTAGGAGAGTGTGGAGACTAAGGCACGTGCTCAGCCTACCATCTTTAACTGGAAGTCAGCTGTACGAGCACGATGAATGATTAAAAAAACTTTATTTCTGATTTCTCTTAAATCCAAAACAAATCCTTACGCATTAAAATTGTTTTTGGATATGTGTGTAGGTTTTATTGTCTATCAGTTTCATTTTTCAATAGTAAAGGAAGCTTTTGGTATAATGTTGAGAACCACTGAACGACAGTATGTAGAGTATGCAGTATTTATTATCTACGTTCTGCCACTAAAGGATTACTCTTTATGCTAAGCTTTGCTGAACACACAGACGATTCAGCAAGTAATTATTCGGAGCAACTTAATCTTCAGTCTGTAATCCTTAATTACGGAAAAGTAACGAAACTTTTACTGTCGAAAAGTAAAACTTCGAAAAGTAAAACTTCCATATTCCTGTGCTTCCTCATATGCTATCTGTTCTTGTTTCAGTTTTTAAATGGAGAACGAATATCACTGGAACAATCTATGTGCCTGCTGTTAGGTTGCCCGAATGCACAAAGTTCTCCAAGCCCAGTGGGTTGTGATGGGTGCGTTGGTTAAGAGCTGGGTTTTGTAGGAATAGACGTGGCTTCAAAAGCTGACTTAGCTCTCTGAGCAAGCTGGGATCCTCAGAATTTCATATGGAAAATGGGGATAATTATGGTGCTAATTCATAGGGCTGCTGAGGGGTTTCTGTGAGATAATGCGTGTCGTGTACTCACCGTGGCCCCTGTGTAGATTATGCTAGCTGTCAGGGAGGAGCAGGTAACGATGTGGACCCTGGGATGGACAGCCCAGGTTTGAGTCCTGGCTGGACCACTGGTGACTCACTCTGTGACTTAGCAAGTTAGTTAACCTCTCCATGGGTCGGTTTTATTTATCTGTAAAATGAGGATTCTAATCTTGCTGCCTCAAAGAGTTATGAGGGTTCAGTGAGGCAATGCACGTAAAATGCTGGGGCTATGGCCCGACCTCGCTCGCAGCTAGTTATCAGTATCCCGGAGGGTGTACCATCACCAGATCACTCCTTCATTTCCTTGCTGGGGAGTTTGAGGAGATGCGGTTGGAGGATTGATTCTGGTTCCTTCGGAGCAGAGGTACATCTGGAACAAATGTTTTAGTTTAGTCATTAGAGCGCTGCTCTTCCAAACAAACAAAAGCTGTTCTGGAAGAGTGTATTTTAAAAATAAATTCGTGGTCAGCATCGTCTAAACTTCAGGATAGAATCTAAACTCCGAATCCACATTAACTGCTTATTGGCCCTTAAGAAAGCCTTCAGACAAGAGGTCCCCGGCTGGTTCCACAGCTCGGGAGAGCCAGAGGGCAGTGGTAAGTGAGTGTTTACAAAGCTCATGTGAGAAAAAAAGTGTCGGTTAGATTCCTTAGAACAACAGGAACCACAAAACTGAATCCAGGTTGTTAGTTTTTTGAGGGTGAGGGGGTGAAGTTGGGATGGCTTTGATATTCCGTCTGAAGGAAACCAGCAGGGGATGACCCTCTGAGGACTGGAAGCTAGGATCAATGATGCAGACAAGGTGGTGCCACCCAAAAACATTTCAAGACTTTCCCATCATGCCTTCCTGCTTTGATTCCCCCTCCCCATCGCCTCCTCCTGGGCCCCTGGAATAGAAGATACACACCTTAGCCCCTTCCCAAAGGAGAAACGGACTCCTTGGAATTGTTAATTTTACTTGGAATTGGTATCTGCCTCCTTGGAATTGGTAATTTTGCTGTAGCTTAAAAAGTATCTCCAAGTAAGCAGATTTTTTTGGCTTCTATTGTATCTGGGAAAAAGCCAAGTCAAAAAAAAATATTAAAAATCATGATTTGACAAAGATACTCAGAAAGCAGACTGAATATTTAGCTCTTGTGTTAAAAAATAACCCTGGCTTCTTAAAGGACTTTTTGGTTAAACCTATCATATAAGAAATCATTCACTAGAACAGGCTAAACCCTAAATTGCTTTAAAATGTGCTTGTCGTAATTCTTTGATCGTTTAGAAGTAGATTTTAAGTACTTCATGCAAAGGTAATCCAAGCAAGCATGTCATTTAGTAAGTCGTGTAAACATTTTTTCCTTTTGGTACGCTGAAATAATTAATGCATGCCTTGTTTTCCAGTGTGTAGAAGGAGCGCTTTATTAAATGGGTGACAGATATTTTGGTTGAGAGGTTTCAAGATATAAGACTCGGGAGGGCTGGACTGGGAGTTTGGGGTTAATAGATACAAACGATTATACATAGGATGGATGGACAGCAGGGTCCTACTGTAGAGCACAGAGAACTATATTCGATATCCTGTGATAAGCCATCATGGAAAAAAATATGAAAAAGAATGTGTGTGCGTGTGTGTGTGTCTGTGTGTGTGTGTGTGTAGCTGAGTCACTTTGCTGTACAGCAGAAATTAACAGGACATTGTAAACCAACTCGACTTCAATAAAAAAAAAGAAGACGCGGATGGGTGGTTTTGTAAGAGTTCCCAGAAGGAGTGAAGACGGCAGGAAGCACCCCGGCCTCCTCCGCTACCCTGTGCGCCAGTACGACTGTGGACATGCTTCACAGAATGATGACAGTGAAGGTTTTCCCTGAAGCTACAGGAAATGTAATTTCAGCGCTAGTGTTTTTTTCCTGTGGCTTCTTGAAATTCCTTTATCTATTGCAATTTTTTTTTTCCCTCTTAAGGCCGCTCCTCTGATGGACTTTCTCTGTGTGCCTTTACTTTGTGTCTGAATCCAAACACACGCTTTCCTTGCGGGGGATGGTGTGGGGCCAAAGCAGCCCGAGGGTGGAGAGGGCTTGGCAAGCGTGGCTGAGCTTGAGGCAGAGGCTTCTAGTCATTTAGAATTTCGAGTAAGAGCCCTCATTCTCTCCAGGGCACGTGTCGTCTTCTCGGACTTCAGTTTATTACGACGGCATGGATTGCGGCTCCAGTCAACCACGAGTCGTGCAGCCCTTTAGTTATCCGAGGTAATTTGTAGTGAGTTCAGGAGTTGCCACTCTATTCACTCTCCTTCAGGAAAAACTGCTCACTCTTCGCTTGCTTGCTTTTGCTTCTTTTGGTAGAGAGGGAGACACACAAGTTACATTTCTACCATGCTTTTCGCTTTTCCGGGCGCATTTGCTGATGGCAACATCTAGCCTGCCTAGGGGAAGGGAATTGGCCTCTTACCAGCCAATGCCGGGGACATTTGGTTGGCTGTTCAGAACTTTAGGGTATTCCTTCCTAAAGCATGCACAGTAATAACTCTTTGAGGGCTATCAGGAAGTTCAAAGGGCTTTGCACATTGCAAAACTTTACTCATGGGGAAGTGTTTATTCTGAACATAGCAGGTGCTTGAAAAAATACTGATTGAGCCTATTACGCAAGCCCGCAGCCAGCTTGCACGTTCAGTGTTTCTTATTAGAGAGTCACTTGCAGTTTGACAAGGGCTCCAAGTTCCCATCGTTTCTCTTCTGGCTGAGCTGGACCACCCGTGTTTGTCCCCGGCTCTGTCACTTACCACCACCGTGACCTAGGACAAGTCACCGTCCATAAGGGGGGAGTAGTAACACATGGGTTCTGACTGCTGACAGAGCCCACCTGCTTGGCCATAGCCTGTTTAATTTCTGAAACAAGAGTTAAAAAACCCCATTGAATTTACTGATGAGATGATATGATATTCGGGATTTACTTCAAAATAACCCAGGGGATGGGGTGGGGGAAGTAGGGGAGGGTAGAGACGAAACGAGATCGTCTTTGAATTCACAGCTGCGGAAGCTGAGGGATCAGTACCTGGCAGTTCGTTCTAAATAATTTTGAAATATCTCATAACAAAAAGTGAGAACAGACAAGCAAAAGATTCCTTCAAAGGATTCAGGATGTAACAATTTGGAAACCAGCTTCTGAAATCCCATTTGGTGTGTTGGCGCTTTTTTTTTCTTCTGCTTTTATAAACAAGGAAAAAGCCCCTCAAGTACTTGAGCCAAGTGGGGGAAATATCAAGCCAGAGATTCTCGAGAGTAGCTGTTGTCTGACTCACCCCATCCCCCCGGCCATAGTGAGGTTTTGTCTAGTGGACGGGGTATTCCCCTGTCCCATGCTGGCCTGTGGTGACTCATACACCAAATCAAAAGTTCACATCTAACTGTTATGGGCATTGATTATCAAGGTGGGAGCACACAGGCCTGGATGAAATGAGGAGAGGCTATTTAACACCCCTCTCTAAAGGTCACAACTTTCCTCCAGAGAAGCTTGCTCTCCATCTGGAAGCTTCTGTCTGATGTCACTCTAGCTAGGAACTTAAAATGGGACATTTCCTAAAAGTACACTAAGCTCTTCGGTGACATTCGTTTTAGAGTTAAAATCTCCCTAAAGCATAAACTGACTTGTTTACTTAGAGGAAAGAAACGCCTGGCGGACAGGGAGTTCATCATAACCTTGGCTGTTCAGAGTGTCTGGACAGTGGACCAGCTATTGCACTTGGCCTCTGACTTCACAAGACCATAGAACAGGACAGACCGCCGCCCTTGATCTTGGCCCAGTGATCAGACACGAACAGGTCAGGACCTCCTCTTCCACAGAGGCCAAAAGCAAAGTCAGAAGTCTTCCTCACTCAGGGCGCCGGGCAGCCACTGCCCTGGGGGGCAAGTGAGATGGACTCTTTTCCTACCCTCGACTCAGTCCTCTGCCTTTCAAGCCTGGAAACTGAGCCTCAGGGCAGGAGTTGCGGGGACAAACAGCTTCCCTCAAGCCTTCCGGCTCGTGGCCAAGCTGGCTTTGAGGCCACCTCTCTCTGGGCCCAAGGAAGCAGTACCTGCTCTATGTAGAATTTAAAGATACAAATCAAGCCAAAGATAGAAATCAAGCCATTGACACAACGGTGTCCTGAGAATAGGAAAGACAACATTTGCCCACATTAAAAAATTTTTTTTATAGAAATATAGTTGATTTATAATATCCTATAAGTTTCAGGTGTACAGCACAGTGATTCAGTCATACGTATATCTCTGTGTGTGTATATGTATATATATATATATATATATATATATATATATTCTGTTTCAGAGTCTTTTCCCATATAGGTTATTACGTAAAATTGAGTATAGTTCCCTGTGCTATACAGTAGGTCCTTGTTTGTTTATCTATTTTATACATAGTAGTGTGTATATGATATTCCCCGCCTCCTAATTTATCTCTCCCTCCACCCCTGCCTTTCCCCTTTGGTAACCATAAGTTTGTTTTCTGTGTCTGAGTCTATTGCTGTTTTGTATATAGATTCATTTGTGTCATATTTTAGATTCCACATATAAGTGATATCATATGGTATTTGTCTTTCTCTGTCTGACTTACTTCACTTAGTATGATCATCTCTAGGGCCATCCATGTGGCTGCAAATGGCATTATTTCATTTTTGTTTATGGCTGAGTGATATTCCATTGTATACATGTACCACGTCTTCTTTATCCATTCATGTGTCAATGGACACTTAGGTTGCTTCCATGTCCTGGCTGTTGTGAATAGTGCGGCAGTGAACACTGGGGTTCAGGTATCTTTTCGAATTGTGGTTTTCTCAGCGTATACGCCCGGGAGTGGGATTGCTGGATCATATGGTAGCTCTGTTTTTAGTTTTTAAGGAACCTCCATGCTGTTCTCCATAGTTGCCCACATTTTTCGTACCTTGAAATAACTGTGGGGCAACTGTGGCATCTCCATTTTCCACAGAAGGAGGAGAGTCCGTCCCAGATCGTAGAGATGGTGCATGGCGGGCTTACAGTCAAACCTTTCTTTACGCTCCAAAGCCGTGCTCTTTCTATCTCACTGGAGAAAATGAGTAGACCCTGGATGTGGTGGAGGTTGTTCTAAAGAAGTGGGGTGGTAGGAATTCCTAGGGGATCGGGTCATGCAGTATTGCCCTCATTTTCCCAGGATCCTCTGCAGTTCTCCAAATCTGCACTCACCCTGGATGATAACTTTCCTCCCTTTCTCTCAAGTCCTTAAAAATCTTCTCAAGGCTCATCTCAAATGTCACCAGCCTTTCCTGATCCCCCCAGTTATAATTAGTTCTATTCATTTTTCCCTGGTGCAGTTTTCTTAAACATTTTGTCTCAAAGTTTTCTTTTCTTATATGTCTCACTGGGCTTCCCTGGTGGCACAGTGGTTGAGAGTCCGCCTGCCGATGCAGGGGACGTGGGTTCGAGCCCCGGTCTGGGAAGATCCCACGCGCCGCAGAGCAGCTAGGCCCCGTGAGCCACAACTACTGAGCCTGCGCGTCTGGAGCCTGTGCTCCGCAACGAGAGAGGCCGCGACAGTGAGGGGCCCGCGCGCCGCGATGAAGAGGGGCCCCCGCTCGCCGCAACTAGAGAAAAGCCCTCGCGCAGAAACGAAGACCCGACGCAGCCACAAATAAATAAATTAATTAATATGTCTCACTTCCCGCCCTAGATTTTGCACAGCTTGAGGCAAAGGATCCTGTCAAATAAGTTTCATTTTTTAATTAAAAGATGGTGAACTGTTACATGTGTAGAAAAGGATCAAATGCACACGTTCTTAATGAGGTTGAGATTACTAACCATACTGCGGACTGCTCGGATCCCACATCCTCCCCCCACCAGAGCTAACTGGAAACAAGGTCAGACTGTCTGTATTCTGCAGCAACTGGCTTTTAAAATTTCAAGGCTTCATTCGTACTGATGTTTGTGGCTGTAGTTCATTCATTTTCGTTATGAATCTGGCGATGTACAGTGTTCCATTATAAGAAAATACCATGGTTTACTGATCAATTCTCCCATCAAGAAATGACTGGCTTGTTTCTGGCCTTTTTGCTTTTTCAACAATGCTACCAGGAACATTCTTTTCCTGTCCCTCGGTGCACACGTGCAAGAGATTCTCTGGGCTTCAGCTGCATGTGTGTGTATGTGTATGTAGTTTAAAAATCCTTTCCTACTTTGGAGTTGTGAGAATATTTTTTAAAAGCTCATTGCGTTGCCTCTGACATTTAGTTTCTAATCTACCTGTAATTCATTTTGTGTATGATATAATGTAGGAATCCATTTTCTCCTTCTTCACCGGTAATGCATAACTACCCCTTTGAATGAATAGCCCCTTTTAACGAATAGTCTGTTTCTGCCACATTTATTTGCAGTGTCCCTGGTGTGCAACTGCACAGATTTTTACGTCTCTTGCAGCCCAGCCCTCTCTGGGCTGGAATATAGGTGGAAATAGATGCACTGGCTTATACAGTATCTCATCTGTTTGAAAGGTATACCTTAGTCATCAAAGAACTGTGGAATAGGGGGCTTGGACTGATGCTTTGAAGGAAGAAAATGTCAGCCTCGGGGCTATCAGTCGTCCGTTCAAAGCAAAGCGTGGAAGCAGGGTTCCCTTGGCAGCATTAAAGAAACCCTAATTTCTCCTAAAGTTAGAGGGCATACCAAGCTGAGTTCTGAGCTCAGGAACCGATTGGTTGAGTAGCAGAGCTTTATGGAAGGTCACATTCTCAGCCCTGATAAGTCTCCTGCCAGAGTCAGGGTTCCGGTAGGAAAGAAGTAGAACCTTAAAGCTTTGCGTGGGGCAATCTGGTTATTTGTATTTATAAGCCACCAATACACAAATTCCCCTAAACCGTCTGCAGCCGGGGAAGTGGCCCGCTCCCCCTCATAAAGAAAAGGGCTCTCTCCCCCTTATAAAGAATAGCGACCCCTCTCCTCCTGAGGACCGTGCAGAAGCCTTAAATGAGGCAGAGGCTGGTCGGGATAATGCTTGTCCTCCTCCGCATCTGCCCTTCCCGCCCCTCCAGACCACCAGACCCATTCGAGGTTAAATCCCAGCCTGCCGTGCGCTAAGGCAGGAGGAGGATGTACCCTCAGATCACTGCAGGCCCTGGCTTCTCAGTCCCGGCGGGAGCAGGAAGTCTGTATCCGGGATGGCTTTTGAGGGTTCAGAATCAAGGTGGATCCGTGTGCGTCTGGATAAGGGAGTGTCTGTCAATACGGAGAGACTCCTGTTAAGTAGGAGGGAACATCTTGGCAAGGGCCCAGGAGTGAGGACTTGGCTGCCTGGCTCTGTTCAGAAAGAGTGATGGGTCACACTCACTGAAGCAGAGATGCTGCTGCCATGGCAACCGTGGAGGAAGGGGTCCAAAGGCCCTGAGAGGTGGGCCTGCTGCAGTGATTTGCTATGTGAGACGGGGAAACCACCAGCTGATGTTGCTTGCTGCTTGGGAGCCCCTGAAGGACGCCTGTTTGCTAAGAGAATAAGGGATGTGCTGGCTAGGGGAGCACCGACTTTGCTGGCAAGCCCAGTGGAGGTGGTCTTCTGTACGCCCGGGCTGAAGGGGAGAGATATCGTTCCAGAATTGGGACCCCTAGCATTTAACCCTCAGAAGCCAGGTGCGCGTAATGACCAAATGGGCTGCAGAGTTTGAATAGCTCTTACCCGTAGGGGTCCATAGCGATGGTTACTAGAATGTGTTGGGCCTCAGACAAGAGAGATGGACAGACTTCAAGGGTATTAGTCAATATATAGAATCAAAGGCCCTCAAAAATAGGTCAGCAGAAGAGGCTGAGGTCAGTCGCCACAGTGGAAAGTTAGGGCCCTTTGCTTTTTTTCTAAGTAGCTTTTAGACCTAAAACTTACCAACTGAAGGAGAGGCCGGCTCGCCATAAAGGACCCTGAAGCATCATGGAAATTGCATAAAGTAGTGATTTTCCGAGTCCTTCCCCCGCCAGATTTACTTGGGTACAAAATACTGAAGAAAGTGGTACAGCCACACCTCTGGAGGACTATTGGATACAGGGCAGGTTGAGCTGACACTGCCATCCTGAGTAGGGGCACTTGGAAATCAGGTGGGAAATGGAGTCGTAGCCCAGGTCCGTCTCGTAGTGGGTCCGCTAAGTGCACAGACTCACCCGATGGCGATTTCCTGGATTCCCGGATGTATGATGGGAATGAACATACCCAGGAGTATTAAGGCTGAGTCCCTAGGCTGCCTAACGGTAAGGCCAACTCTGGTGCAGTTGATGCTCCAGAAATTCCTCTGGGATCAGACTAAAGCTAGACTCCAGGTAGATCACGTTCTTGCTAGTTTCTTTTCCTGCCATATCCTGCTTCCCTCACTTCCCTCTCGATACAATACATGCATCTGAATTCTGTTTCAGGTCTTGCTTTTAAGGGAACTTGACCTAAGGTATGTACTAGCTCAACTGGTTTCCCTTCATTATGCCTTTGCTGTTGTAAATCATTAAACTCTTTCAAATTACCCCATTTGAGTGTGCTTGGATCCTGACAAATTTGCTGAGTTTTTTTTTTTTCTAATGAATTGTTGGTGAATTTTTATCAAATGTTTTTACTAAGATCAGATCCTTTTTGTAAGATAAACATAGTTTTCTCCTTTAATGTATTTAGTGATAAAATATGTGACTGTTTCTAAATTAAGCCACCTGGCTGCATTCCTGGAATGAATTCAGTGATGATCTGTTTTTTAAATGTGTTCTCGGATTCATTTTACACATATTTTGTATAAAATTTTTGCATCTGTGTTCGAGATTAATATTTTCTTTCTCATACTCTTTGTATGATTTGCTGATGATGAGGTTATATTAATCTCATCGGATCTGTTGGGAAATTTTCCTGATTTTATATATTCTCTTAAGGAATTAGTATATTCAAATTTTTGAATCCTTGAATAATTGGTAAAACTTGCCTGTAAAACTTTGGGGCCTGAATTTTCTTTGTGGGAATAGACCCAATTATTGGTTAGTTTTCTTTAAGGGTTCTATGACTATACAATATATCTACTTTCAACATTGACGTTTTTGTACTCAAGAAATAATTGATAAATGAATGAATTACCTACTTAGGCATGTGTTTAAGGCATTATGCCTAAAAAAAGGAAGTTAATCTATCAACTAACAGTAAACAAACTGAAAAGAAAACAATAAAATACTTAGGGATATACTTAACCAAGGAGGAAAATACTTGTATACTGAAAACTACAAAACATTGCTGAAAGAAATTAAATATAACAGTAAATGGAAAGACAATCCATATTCATGAATCAGAAGATTTAAGATTGTTACGATGTCAATAGTACCCAAATTGACCTACATATTCACTGCAATCCCTATCAAAGCTCCAATGACATGTCTGCAGAAATAGAAAAATCTATCTTAAGTTTATATGAAATCTCAATAGAGTTTGTCCAATTCCCAAATAGCCAAAGCAATCTTAAAAAGAAGATTAAACTTGGGGGCCTCACACTTCCTGATTTCAAATCTTACTACAAAGCTACGGTAATCAAACCTGCGATACTGGCTTACAGACAGACCTATAGACCAATGGAATGGAATAGAGAGCCCAGAAATAAACCCTTATATATATGGTCAAATTATTGTTGACAAAGATGCCAAGACCGTTCAATGGGGAAAGGACAGCCTTTTCAACAAATGCTGGGAAAACTGGGTATCTACATGCAAAGAATGAAGTTAGACCTTTACCTTATACCATATACAAAAATTGAATACCTAAATGTAAGAGCTAAAACGATAAAACTCTTAGAAGAAAACATCGTGAAAAATCTTCATGGCATTGGATTTGGCAATAATTTCTTTGATATGACACCAAAAGCACAGGCAGCAAAGGAAAAAGAATAAATTAACTGTAACACAGTTAAAACCTTCTGTGCATCAAAGGACACAATCAATGCAGTGAAAACATAACCCACAGACTAGGAGACAATATTTGTAAATAATTTATATGATAAGAGATTAATGTTCAGATTATATAAAGAACTCCTACAACTCAGCAACAACAAAACAAACAACCTGGTTAAAAAATGAGCAGAGGACTTGGAGACATTTCTCCAAAGAAGGTACACAAATGGCCAAACAAGCTCATGAAAAGACGCTCAGGATCACTCATCATTGCTTGAATGCAAATTCAAACCTCAATGAGAGACCACCCCAAACTCATTAGGATGGCTAATGTATATATATATATATGTTAAAAAAAAACCACCCAGGACATAACAAGTGTTGGGGAGGATGCAGAGAAACTGGAACACTTGTGCACTGTTGGAAGGAATGTAAAATGGTGCAGCTGCAATGAAAAACGGAATAGTGGTTCCTCTAAAATTAAAAATAGAATTACTGTCTGATCCAGCAATTCCACTTCTGGGTATATACTCAAAAGAATTGCAAGCAGGAACTTGAAGAGACATTTGTACGCCCCTGTACGTAGTAGCATTATTCGCAATAACCAAATGGTGGAAGCCACCCAAGTGCCCATCAACACATGAATGGCTGAACAAAACGTGGCACATACACACAACGGAATATTATTCCACCTTAAAAAGGAATGAAATTCTGATACACGCTACAACACGGATGAACCTTGAGGACACTATGCTAAGTGAAATGAGCCAGTCACAAAAAGAAAAATGCCATGTGTTTCCACTTATGGAATCATAAAATTCATAAAAACAGAAAGTAGGATGGTGGTCTCCTGGGGCTGGAGGAATGAAAGAATGAAGAATTACTGCCTAATGGGCAAAGAGTTTCAGTTTTCAAGATGAAAGGGGTCCTGGAGATGGTTGCACAATAATGTAAATATACTTAATAACACAACTGTACACTTAAAAATGGTTAAGATGGTACTTTTTAGGTTATGTGTATTTTACCACAATAAAAAGGGAAAAAAATGTGTTGGTTTATTGAACGAATCCCCTCAGAGCTGTGATATGATATATCACTGACCTCAAGTTTTCACTTCTCTCTTTATTCATAACTTTTGCCATCTGACTTTATAGTTCCTCCCAAGCAA
The DNA here is from genome assembly GCF_002837175.3 of Physeter macrocephalus. Classification (NCBI taxonomy): domain Eukaryota; kingdom Metazoa; phylum Chordata; class Mammalia; order Artiodactyla; family Physeteridae; genus Physeter; species Physeter macrocephalus. The sequence goes on along the minus strand of NC_041224.1, from coordinate 6,640,979 downwards.
CAGAGCGTATTTCTGCGTCCCTTGTCAAGCCAGCCTAGATTAGCCGAGCCTCAGAGAATCTGCAGATGCATGAGCGGTTATAAATGATTCCTGTTTAAAACCACTGAGTTTTGGTGTGTTTCTCAGCAATAGCAAGCTAATTTAAGTGTAAACCCACTTCAGATTTTAGAACAATACCTATAATGCCTATGTGCGTTTCATATAAGAATAACACTTAACATCAAAACTAACAGAAGAGCATATATGCATTACCCCAAGTTAAGAAAGAAACATTACCAAATACCTTTCCTACATTCCTTTCCCAGAGCTAATTACAATCCTGATCACTTCTTGCCTTTTTCAAAAATAATTTTACCAACTTTTTATGAATCCCTAAACAAGGATACTGCTTAGTTTTGCTTATTTTTATAACTTTACAGAAATCAACTTTCTACTGTGTGAACTTGGTTTGGCATAAAAATTGTGTTTCTGAATCTCAGCCATGTGGAGCAGGGCATGTTTGTCGTTCATTTTTCCCCCTCCGTTGATAAGTTATTGGTTCTTTCATTGGTTTCACGTGAATAGTTTACAAAACCCAAAGTTAAGTAATAAATTTTTTCTCTTCCCAAATCAAAGAATCCTGATGCTTTAACACCAGTCTCCTCACTCCCAGGGTCCATACTAATGCTGCCCAATCACTTTGAACTTCACATATTAAACATTATAGCGGCTCGTATAGTCTCTGCTTGTTTAGATTTCCCACACGGCTTCCCTACCCTTCGTCTACTCACCGAACTTTCTTGCATCTCAGGCCTTCTCTCTGTCACCATATCCTTTTTCTTAAAGCCTGTTTTTTAATAATTTCTTTTTGAGGATCTGTTACGTTAATCATTCTCAGTTTTTTGTTGTTTTTTTTTCTTTTTTGAAAATGTCTCCATTTTTCTCTTTTTCTTAAAAGATAGTTTCTTTCAGGCAATTCTAGGTTGATAGTCACTTTCTTGTAGTATTTATATTGTTATTAATACAGTTTTCTAACTTCCACTTTTGCTGTTGAGAAATAGCTCTTCATTTTATTTTCATTCCTCAGCAGATAATCTGTCTTTTCTCTCTCAATTCTTAAAAGATCTTTTAGCTTTTGTAATTTTGAAGTTTACTGTAAGGTTTCTATAGGTATGCACTTAAAGGTTACTCTGGGATTTGTTGGACTTATTGAATATACATCAATTCTGGAAATTCTCAGACTTACCTTTTCCAATAGTGCCTCATCCCTACTTCTGTTATATGTGCTTTTAAACCCTGATTGAATGTATGTTGGTCCCTCTCACTCTATGTCACTATGCCTTTCTTTAATATTTTCCTCTTCTCATTTTCTGTCCCTCTAGGGTATGTATATTAGAACTACCTTCCAGGTTACCAACTTGCTCTTCGATTGTGTCTAATATGGTATTCACTCTTCGAATTTTGCTTATAGTGATTATATTTTTTGTTCATTGCAATGCCAAAGTCCTTTTGGAGAGCTCCCTGTTGTTTCTTCTTTTTGCTCATTCTTGCTTATGGTGTCTTGCTTCCATGTGTGTTTATAATTTTTTAATGTGAGCCCTTGCTATTTGTCATTTTACTATGGGAATTATTTAAGGCCTCGTTGGTTCGAGTATACTTATTTTCAGGAGGGATTTTCATTTGCTTCTTCCTGGCAGTGAAGACATTGTCAGTCATGTCCACTTTAAATCAAAAGTCTCCACTCGTGGCTTTCCAGGCCGTGCAAACCTTGCTGACATGAGGGCTGGTCAGTGGCTTGGAATACTCAAGGAGGCTTTAAAAACCTTTTCCCAGAGCCAAAGCAGAAACAGACCCATCCTTTGTTCTATGCTTCCATGAGGTAGAGTTTTTTTCTTCTTACTTCACCCTTTCCTGGGCACCTAGTCTTTTCCTGGGTCTGGGCAATGTGCGTGTGCGTGTGCGTGTGTGTGTGTCTTTCGGTTATGGGGGGTGTTCATTGACTTGACTCCCTTTCAGGTGGTGCAGAAGACTTGTCTCCTGTGTCCCTAGACGAGGCTACACAGAGGCTAAACCACCGTGGGTGATAAACGTCTGGCTCAGCCACAAAGTCAATGTTGGCTTGTCTCCCTGAACTTGTGCTTCTACTTCATTCTTATGAGAGCTTCGTAAGTTTCTTGCAAGCTCATCCATTCGCTTAAAATATTGAATTTTATCTAACATTTTTAGATTTTGTAGCAGGAGGGTTTCAGGATTTCTGGTCCACCTTCTTCCTAAAAGCAGAACTCTGATTCAGTTTTATAACCTGCTCTCCAATCTCGAATCTATTTCTTTCACCTGGAAGGCACTTACATGTATGTTGAATGTATGTGAGATTGCTGTGTCATGTGTGAATTCCATCTCTCCCATTAGCCCCTGTTTTGCATTTCTTTTATGTCTGTCCTAGCACCTAGCTTAGAGTTATGCACTTGCTTGGGGCTTATCATGATGCTTGTTGAATGAATATACAAGTACCTTGTCTTATCTCTCGAGTGAGGGAGGTTTTATTAGTGTTCTCGGGAGCCTGTTTTGTATATTAGTCATCTTTACATTAAAAAGCTCCCACTCCATCTACTCAAAATCTCCGTTCAAAAATGTGAATCTGTTTCCTTCTGTTTTGCCCTCTGCGAATATGGAGACTAGGTGATTGGCAATTTTCTCATTTTAAAACCAGTTAAGGTTTTAAACATTGTAAATCAACTATACTCCAATAAAATCTTTTTAAAAATTAAAACAATAAGTTTTTCAAGACGTCAACATGGCTCTTTAACATCTCTTTCCTAGCGTAAGCAACGTCGTTCCCGCAGTCAGGGAGAAGGATACTTCGTGGAGTTGGGTGCTGTATAGTTAAGGCTTTAGTCTGACAGTTCTATGTAACTGAATGTGCTCCAGTAGAAATAATATACTTAATAAGGGCCTGGACAGGGAGCTTGCCCACCAGGCATTCTTACTGAAGCTCCCTGTGCATCACGGACCCCTGGGCACGGCGTTTCAGGTAATAACCCGGGCAGAGAACACAGGCCTCTGAGGCTCTGCGGTCACAGCCCTTTATGAGAGCCGCCTCCGCATTCCGTGAATCTGTGAGATGTGCAGGCTGGAAGTACCACGGCTCACCACGGCAGCTGCCTGCCTCCCTGCCCGAGATGCTCTTCTCTGAGGCCTCGTGCGGCTGGGTGTGCCTGGCCCCCGAGTCCCACACCCAAGGCAAATGGCACTTGGCCAGACAGAGGCTGAGGAAAGACCCAGACCTTCACGTTCCTTCCTGGGGAGGGTTCACCCTGGCCACATATGTACTTTGTGGTCATTCATCAGTGGGCATTTGAGCAACGCTCATGGCATTATTGGGGACCCCTGGTGGCTGTCACGGGGGCAGAAACATGTAAAGACTTCCCTGGATGAAAGGATGGTCTGTTGACTTTTGCCTGTTCCATCAGGTAACTACTGACCCACGAGCAAGAATGAACTTGGTTCCCTCACAGAGCTCGGCCTTGTCCTTTGTTCAGAGGGGAAGAGGAAACAAGACACAGGCCCTGCCTGCCTTCTGCATAACACCTCTCTAGAGAAGGGTTTCTCAACAGTCATTCATTCATTTATTCAACGAATATTTTTTTGAGCACCAACTACATGCCGGGTCCTGATGTGGGCATTTGGGATACAGATCGAAATAGACGAAGATCCCTGCCCTGCAGAACATCCTTTCTAGGTGTGCACAAGTGCATTTTTTTAAAGTTTTAAAAATCATTTATTTATTTATTTTTGGCTGCGTTGGGTCTTCGTTGCTGCGCGCGGGCTTTCTCTAGTTGCGGCGAGCGGGGGCTACTCTTCGTTGCGGTGCGCGGGCTTCTCACTGCGGTGGCTTCTCTTGTTGCGGAGCATGGGCTCTAGGCGCCGCGGGCTTCAGTAGTTGTGGCACGCGGGCTCGGTAGCTGTGGCTCGCGGGCTCTAGAGCGCAGGCTCAGTAGTTGTGGCGCACGGGCTTAGCTGCTCCGTGGCATGTGAGATCTTCCCGGACCATGGCTCGAACCCGTGTCCTCTGCATTGGTAGGCTGGTTCTTAACCACTGTGCCACCAGGGAAGCCCCACAAACGCATTTTTATTCTCGGAATCTGGTTTTTAAACACCCCAAGGGAGACTGCTGCTTGCGGAAACTTACTGAACTCTTTTGTAAGACACGGGCTCCTTGCCAGCCTGAGTCGGTGGAAAGCATGGTAGGAGCCCCTCATGGGTCTGCACTGATTTTGGAACCTACAGCGACTCACAGAACCAGGGCTAGGTGCATAATTTGCAAGGTCCGGTGTGGTATGAAACTGTGGACTTGTTCTAAAAGCGGGAAAAAAAGCTGTTTTCTTCCCTGCCGCGTCTCGGCCCACCTGCCGTGGTGGTTTGTATTTTCTGTTTAGGGTCTCACCCCCTTAAGCACAGGGACAGCTGGAGGGTGAGTACAGACCCTCACAGACCCCCAGGGCCCCGCCGTGCGACAGGGTGCCTGGTGCGCGCACCCCTGCCTGGCCCTTTCCAGGCCTGTGTCCGGGCCTCGGTGGGTGGGACGGGCGGTGGCAGCCGGGAGCATATGGCCAAAAAGTTGGAGGCCAGGAGGCAGCAGGGGTGGGACTGCAGGTGACGCTAACCCCCTGACGTGTCCCATCCTCCTATCGGACTTCCCTGACAAAACACAAATTCAAAGACCAAACTGGAAAGAATGTTAACGGGTAATTAATTAATCCTCAATTTCTGAGACCTCAGAGTGTGGAGCCCTGTGTGACGACATCGGCTGCCCATCAGCGAGGCTGGCCCTGCACAGAGCTATTAACTTGCATATGGTAAAGGGATAATAGTGCTTCTCTTCTAGCTCACAGCTCTGTTCTGAGAACCCAGAGAGAAGACAGAGAGAGTATTTTGAAAAAGTGCTGTATGTTATACATACAAGTACATAACATATTATATATCTAAATAATGTAAATATATAGAAAATAGAAAATATATAGACGTAAGGCACTTCATTACTTAAGCCCGGTTTCTTACATCCAAGATATCACGTCGGCTTAACGTGATCCACAGGTGTAAAGGGCTTCATACCCAGCGGTAAATATTCCATTTCCCGACTCCATGGAAGCAGCTTATCCAAAGTGCCATAACAGTCTTGTATAAAGGAGCCACGTGACCGGGCCCGTTGGAGGCCACAGAGGAGGCAGACTGCAGAAAAGCTCCAAGATCAGCGTTGCCAAGAGCCCCTGTTGAGTTACAGGAAAATTCCATGAAGAGTTTAAAAAATTTTCTTCTTGGCAGTTCACTGGTCTTGGGGGGCTGGAATAATGTAGTGGTCAATTAGGCCTGGATTTGAACCCAGATCTACTGCTGCTGGGAACACGACCTAAATAAGCCTCTCCTTTCACCATGCAATGGGTGTGATCTTAACAGTACCTTCTTCAAAGTCCTCTTGTAGGATGAGACATGCAGGCGGAGGGCTCGACACATGACCAGGCATGCAGTAGGTGCTCAGTAAATGCTGGCAATGATTGTTTTCAGCTTGGGAGTTGTTTAGGCTCATGCAAGAGACTTGAAGAGTAGTAGATAGTTTTGGCTGGATGTTTGTTTGAAGAGTACCATTCTTAGCACCCAAAGTAAATTAGAGAGACCAAGTCTGATGGGCCACTAGAGACTCAGGACTTGTCTTCATCAGCTTGAAATTCTCCGTCCAGGAGAGGTCTGTCGGGAGGAGGAGGAGAAATTGCGACAGAAACAATATCTCAAACATCCTATTGTGACCCAACTGAAACTAGACGTTTCCCTATTGTCACGAAATGGCACAAATGACACTGGCAATGTCGCAGATTCTGAACCGTGCACGGTATTATTCTGAATTGAATTCTGTTTACCCTTTGGTTGCGTACACCCTTCTGATCCCCATCTTTTTTTTTGACGTCTGCCCATGAAAGTGGACTGTGTAGAAATTTGAGGGCCGCGGTTCACAGAGAGCCGTTTCTTGGCCAGCTCACACGTGGAGATCACATTTGGCACCCGGGACTCTCACAGGACTCTCATGCATCTGCTTCAGGATTTCATGTTGCTGATTATAAAAATACCCTCAAAGAAATGGTCACAACAGGTTACCAACCACTAAGGAAGATACTGCACCAAAAAATCCCAGGGCAACTCATTAATTAGTTAAGAATACAGAAAAACCAGTTCCTTGCGTGACTTGACAAATATGTGATGCCATCTAGTGATGAGTTTTCAAAATTCAGGCTCTCTGTCGCCCTTCCCAGGTCTCTCTCCAGTGCTGACGCAGCCCTCTGCAGCCAAAGCCATGCAGAGCCTGGGCGGAAGCACAGCACAGACCCAGGAACCCCTGGGAAGGTCATGTGCACCCTCCTGTTTATGGCCTGACAACGATCTTAACCAACCCAGCAGGCGGGTACCTACGACAGCTTTACTTGAAGCCGTCATTTGTTTTGTGCTTCGCATGGTGCCCCGCAAGAGGTAGACATCAATTGATCGACTTCTGTTCTGAGATGGGTTACATTGTGATTATTGACCCCGAATATCCTAATTCTCCACCAAAAACTCTTTTTGGGAAGCGGAGGGTGAAAAAATCTGGAAGAGTGGGAAACCCAGATCCGCCTTGATTCCTTCTATTTTAGCGCAACAAATGGAGAAAAAGAATTAACCCCCAAGGCCCGACTCTGCTCAGCACGGTGGTGAAATTTGCCTTCTCCTTTTGGCTCTTAACGTTTAAGAGGACCCCGCGTGGTTTTGAGTCATTTGAGTTTTCGTTCATTTATTCAACACACGCGTACAACTCCACCAACTCTAGGTGTGTGATGGTGACTGAGACAGGATAATCCTTGCTTTTCTCCGATAAACGCGTATTTTTTTTTAAAAAGTGGGTGGTGAAATAATGTAGTAGATTGTGATGGGCATTGGAAAAAAATGAAGTCGCACAGAATAGAAAAGCATGGCCTTGCACAGGGATGTGAGGAAATAGCAAACGCCTAATGGTTAATCCCAGGAAAGTGAGACCAGGAGAAAGTAACAATAAAATAGATATCCTTTGGCACCGAGATGGTCTTCTCGCGGGAAGGTGAGAACTCAGACGGGTGAGCAGAGGTCCATCTCCTCAGCAGAGGGCGAGGAGAGACTTAGGGTTCCACGTAGAGGGAATCCTTTATTCTTGGTCCCGTTGGTAAAAATCACTGATTTGGAGCACGTACGGAATAGGGCTGATATAGAGGTGCACTGAATTTAATCCTTTGTATTTTTAATAAGCTCTTGGAAATCCGACCCACCAAAACCTTTGACTTTTAAGTTCTCTGTGAAATCTGCTTACGTTTGTTCTATGTGTTTGTACCTATTTCTCGAAGCCCAATCTCAGGCCTTCTCTCCTCTTGCTGACCCTCGGCCTATGGAACTGTCCTTTCCCGCAGGAAGTCTGCTCTACATCCCGAACGGTGTGACCTTGTGGAATTCACCCTGACAGGTGTGACATATCATGCGTGACACCAGCTAATGAGGTAGCAAATCCTATGGATCCAGAGGATGAGAAGCTCTGTCCTCTGCATCACTGGTGAATTGTGAAGAAGGAAAAGTAAATGGCGCCTTAAGAGACAAGGCTCCTCCGGATCCAGGCCTCTGTGTGTCAGGGCATCTTCGTGGCACAGGTACCTACTGGGGCCTGCCCCGAAGCACGTGTTCCCTGCAGGTTTATGGAAAGACCACGTGGCCTGACCGCAGGGGATGGGGCTCAGAGTGGGGCAGCCCTGCGTCCCCTGTTCCTGGCTGGCCGACCCTGGGCAGGTGATTCATCTTCCTGCGCCTCAATTGCCTTTTCTATGCAATGAAGATAATAATAATCTTCGAGCCGGGCTGCAGAGATTAGAAGTAATAAGGTGAGCACCTGGGACGTACCAGATATTCCAGCAAGTGGCCTTAGCTGTACCGTGAGGGTTGCAGATGTACGTTATCGTTGTCTTATCGTTGGTTGGGAGTAACCATGAAGATGCGTGTCACATGGCAAGCAGAGAAAGCGTTCACTGAGGTGCGGGTCTTAAACGGGAGGGTGGCGGGGCGGGGGGTCTCTGACTACAGATCTATGTGCTCTGAGCCTCAAGACATGCCGAGGAAGGAGGGGCTGTTATTTTATGGTGGGACGCAGTACCCGAGGCAGAAGGACACTGGCTCACCAGCCCGCTGTCCCTCCACCCGTAAGTACGGCTGGTATCAGCCCAGGCAGCCCGGCTACAGGCCCACCGTGCATTCAGTAGGCCTATGAGTTGACAAGGTGTGTTTCCTTGACAAAAATGGCCATCCAATGTGATAAATGTTACTTAAAATCTAAACTGCAGTTCGCGAGCGGATTGAAGATCTGCAAAGGAAACACAGCCCTGGAAGAAATGTGATGCTTGAAAAGCTCGTCGTCTGCTCGAGAGCTGTTTCTGTGGTCATCAGTTTGGGGGTCTGTGGGCGCCGGGAAGGCCTCGATCTACAAGGTCTACTGTATAATTGGCGTGGAAGAGTCTATGTACATTTAGTGTCTCCCAAAGGGCCTCCTGCCCTTTTACCAAGCCCTTCTATGGCTGTAGTTTGCAAAGCATCTAACAACTTGGTCGGACCAGTGCCTGCTCTGTAAAGTGAGGGCCAGAGACAGGGCTCCGAAAAGGCTGCCAGAATGACAACCAGTTTACTTTCTCACACACAAACGACACAGGAGACTTGGAGCTGGGCCCTTCCGTTCCGGCAGCAGCCTCTTCTCAGAAAATTCCTCTAAGTGCCTGTACTGTTGAGACGCTCTGTGTCTAAACGGACGTCTGCACTTCCTGCCTGGCTTCACATTTCAGGTCTGGGGGATAATTCTGCTCAACTCCCAGACTTGCCCTCCCAATAATACAAGTTACCGGCGTTATCTGAGCACTTATTTAGTGCTCCCTGGCAGACAGCTCCCGTCTGCCTCCGGGAGGCCGCTTTTCTGCTCCACTTGCTGGCAGGGAACTAAAGCAGGGAGAGTTGTGAATGTACCCGGGGTCCCCAGCTAGGGACGCTGGAGTCAGGCTTTGAGCCCAGGCGGCATCACTCCAGGGTCCTTGCTGTGTGCACCCCGCTCTGAGTAGGCACTGGGCTCTGGTTTGGGGCCCAGATTTTGTCATCGGCAAACGTGAGCTGACGACTCAGCATGAGTTGCACTGGGGAGAACAAGCTGTGGTTCCCGCCTGTGTCAACACAGTGACGTCTTGCTGAACAGCCTCTGCTTGCCTACAGCCATCAGATGGAGGTAGGTGTTCTCATCCCCATTTTTCAGATGAGTAACTGAAACTCAGAGAGGTTAAGTCACCTGCCCGAGGCCACACAGCTGGTTAGTGACGAATTTTGGTTGTAAACCCAACTGTTACCTCCCAACCTCAGGTTTTTTCCTCTATGGCGTGCTACCAATTTACAGGCGATGACAATGACGGACAAGCCCAGACTTCGGTGGGAAATGTCCCCTTTAACCTTCAAGGACTACCAGAATTCTCTCTAAAAGCTCAGTTGAAATTCATAGTATTGATACATCTGTCCTGAACACAAAGACTTTTGTCCGGTATTCTTAACTTTCAGACCCCTGGCATTGGTGAGGTCTGTCTACATTTTCAAGACTGTTTGAGAAGAGCATCCAGGACAAACTGGTTTGAAAAAATTCTCAGCCTACTTTGAGTGGCAGGCTTGCTCCCCTGGATTTGTTGTGTTAGGGGTTTTTCACATTAGATATTCTTTTTTTTTTTTGCGGTACGCGGGCCTCTCACTGCTGTGGCCTCTCCCGCTGCAGAGCACAGGCTCCGGACACGCAGGCTCAGCGGCCACGGCTCACGGGCCCAGCCGCTCCGCGGCATGTGGGATCTTCCCGGACCGGGGCACGAACCCGCGTCCCCTGCATCGGCAGGCGGACTCTCAACCACTGCGCCACCAGGGAAGCCCACATTAGATATTCTTGATATCGCCTGCTGCGGGTCACAGTAGATGATGCAGAGCAGGTTGCTGGCTCAAGATGCAGAGAAAGGACAGCTTTAGTTTGAGGAATCTTTGGCCAGGTACCTACACAAAGGGAGCAATAAAGCAAACACTATATAAAAATGTTAACTTATCTGCATCATAAAAGTTAAACTATAGAATGAAATGAAGTGAGGCTCTCCTTCCTCTTCTGACCAGACTTGTTCTTTCTGGAAGAAATTGTTGTTGATAGTTTCTTGGATGTGGTTTCAGAAATTTAAGTAGATTTTACAAAGTGAATTTTGGATTGAACATCCTATTTTGTTGGTTTAGGAAAAAGTTCCTTTTTGCGAAAGTAAGGGCTTGTACGTTCTGACAAAGCGTTTTATCCATAGCTTCCAAAACCCTCTAGAACGAGTTTTTCTTTGAGTATTTACTTTACAATTCCCCACCCTCACCTCCACCCCTTCTTACTTTGATGTCTGCGTAAATTTGTTTCTGAGTTTTATTGTGGGCATAGAGAGAGTGTCCAAACATCTACCTTGGATTGGGTGGAAGGGGAAAAAACTCAGAAAACTCTTCCAAAGGATGATCATACTTAAATAGATGGAGGGGAAGGACTTATGGCCTGTCCATAAGATTGGAAAAAAGTTGGCCAGGATTTAATACTAAATATTCTCTCAACTATCAAGCATCAAAAAAATGAAAATAATGCAAATTTGGATCAAAGATTAGATACCGTGTATAAATGGAAGCAGTGTCTGTTTGGAGACAGTTCTCCAGGGTTTCTGTGTTTCTCTCCAGCTTGCCTGCAGAGGCACTAAATGCCTTTGCTTTGTACTGTCTATTCAGGGTTGTTTAAATAGTACAAGGAGCTGAAGATGGAGTGGTGTCCCCTGGAGCAAAGGACAGGTTTATTTACTCTCCGGTATGATAAGATAATGTCTTCTTCTGGGGCAAACGGCAGGGAGGTTTACTGCCCATTATGAAAGATTTGGGTTCCCCAAGCTCAGCATTCGTCTCCTGCAGGCATCACCTGGGCCTCTTTCCACAGCCCTGTAGGGACCAGGGCTCGGAGAAGGGCCCCAAATGACCCTCTGACTACTCCATTACCACGAGTAATAAAGTCCTTTGTTCCTGACCCAGGAGTTGTCGGTCTTCTGTCCGTATCCTTGAAAGTGTGTCAGGCTAAACTGTTAGCTTGCAAAGAGGTCGAAATCTCAGACCCTTCATCGTCCTGGACTGCGGTAGATATAGGACAACAAGAAACGTCAGCGATTCAGCAACTTGGTGGTTAAAATGACATACTCCTCTGGTGGCCAAAAAGTCCAAGTCACGGAGAGGTACGATGAGATCAGGGAGATAAATGCTCAAGTAATAAACCTTCAAAAGTTAGTGTCATCTGTGAAACTGGAAGATCCAAGTACAGTTACTAGGTCAGGTCAGGCCTTTGGGCTGCCAGTCTGTTGGGTGCCTTGGCTGAACCCTCTGTGGGAGGATGGGAGACTTCAGAGTCCTGGACACCATTAGGGGGATGACCACGGGGGGGGCGTCCACACACCACGGGGTGGGGGGGCGTCCACACACCACGGGGCGGGCGTCCACATACCATAGGGTGGGTATCAACAGTTTGAAATAGAGAAGAGCTAAACATCATTGTGGTATGTGAAATTCAGATCAAAGTAAGGCAAATTGTCATTCATTAAACTGATATTTACTTCTTAAACACATGTCTTACATTTATGCTCTTAAAAATTTATTGAGGACCCAGAAAGCTCTTGTTTGCAGTGGTTGCATCTATTGATCTTTATGGTATTACAAGCCAAACCTGAGAGATTTAAACATATTTATTTATTTATTTACTTAGAATAATAGTAATAAAACAATTACATGTTGGCATAAATATTTTTTTGTGAAAATAACTATTTTCCAAAAGCAAAAAAATTTCTGCAAAAAGTGGCCTTGTGATTTTGAAAATCGCTTTAAGGTTTTGGCTTCATAGAACACTTTTGGATTCTTGTACCTGCTTCTTCATTCAATCTGTGTGGAATCATAAGTTGAGTAACCTCTGGAAAGAAAATCACCAAGAGATAAGAATGAGAGAATAATGGTGAAAAAGGCAAACAGTATACTTGTATTTGTGTGAAAATAGCTTTGACCTTGAGGACTCTCTAAAAGGATCTTGAGGATACCCAGGGGTCGCTAGACCATACTTTGAGAATGAACGATGTAGATATAGCATGGTTACAAAATAAAACAAGTATAGCAACATCAAAAGCATACAAATCACTAGTTTAGGAAATCGTGTTGCATTGATTTTATGGTATGAATAACACAAGTTTAACTTCTGGGTTTCCTAGTAGAAGTTTCCGAAAGGTGCCCTTGATGTGTCTCCTTTGGTTAAAACCATGAAAACGATGGATTTTCAGCACAGAGGTCCACTGGCATGCCATCAGATGCTCGGGGAATCGTTAGCGTTTATACCTGAGAGAATTTCCTTCATGGCTCTAGCAATGTAGAATTTTTATAACATTTTAAAATAATACCCGTTCTTCCTTAAGGGCTTAGAGATTAATGCCTCATTTAGCATGATGGAGAGTATATGATGTTTGAATACAGGCACACAACATTTGGGCAACTTTAGGCAGATTACGTAGCCTCTCTGACCCTCAGTTTCTTCTTTGGTGACGTGGAGTAATAGTGAAACCCAGGCTGTGAGCATGTATATACTCCAAGGCCGCAGCCTGATACCTGCATCCAGGAAGCGCGGGCAAGATTCCCAATTCCGACTTCGGCTGGGGATGAATCTACAGTCATCACAATGTGCGTCCAGCTTCTGCTAAAACACACTCCCCGACAGGAAAGCTTTATCCTCCAGGCAGCCACTTCCGTTTCTGAGAGTTCTAATGCTTAGAAGATTCAGGAAGCTACAACTTCCCTTCTGCATTTCACGTGGGCCCCTGCCCTTCAAATGTTTGAATGAGTCTAAGCTCCCACCTAAGCCTTCTCTTCAGATTAAACACTGCCGCAGCTTTCCGCTGTCCCCTGCCCTGCTCGTTTCCTTTGGCTGCAAAGAGGATCCAGTTCTGGACGTCACAGAACCTGTTCAGGCCCAAACCACAAACCGGATATGCTTTTCTTTTCCTTTCCCACCTTTTTGTGTGTTTGTGGGGTTAGTTCATCCTTGTGTTACGCCACAGCCATTGAAATGTTCTTGTTTGCTTGTTACTTAACCACGCAGAGTATCAGTCACTGAAGGTACCTGTTGCCAACTGAGCAAACAGCCCGGGACAGAAAAGCAAAGTTTCCTCAAGGCTCCGCAGTGCCGTGTTTCTCCACCACTGCAGTGTCACCTTGGACGGACTTCTAGGTTCAGCCTGATGAGTGAAATAGAACCGTGTTGGCTTGAGAATCGCCTGTGCTCATCACAAGCTGGTGAGTCACCGCCCCCTAAGCTAACATCAACGTTCACTTAGTGGGGCCTTGGGTCCAGCCATGGCCTTTGTCCCAGATTGTGGTCAGAATGCTGACACTTTCCCTGTTGCTGTCTTTTCACAATCCCCTGACTCTCCTGTCCCGGAGGTCAGAAGGTTGAGAGTTGTTACTCACCCCCAGCGCATTCCCATTTCTGACCCCAAGAGCTACGGGAACTTCCCATTTTAAGTTCTCCTGAGCATTTTGAAATTGCAAACTAAAGAGAGACGCACGGACAGTTTCAGGCACAACGTCTTCTCCAGGATCAAAAAATCCCAGGAGGTTCACTAGGGCTGCCACTGCCTTTGCACTCTTCCAGCTGGAACTCAGAACGAAACTCTCTGCAGTCCCAGCTGGGAATTGCATTTTCTGTCTACGTTGGGGGCCTTTCGCGGACTCTTTGGGAAAACACGCTACATCCTCAAGCCCCTGTTTGGGGGTTTTACAAAGCTTCACGAGCCTGTGCTCTTTTCTGAGTTTGCTGCCAGCTCTGCATGGGCAGGAAGCAGGGTGTCCCAGCTCCTGGGCTAGAGAATTTAATTTACCAGAAGTTTATGATGTGTGGGCCGGAGCAGGCCTGCTTTTACCAGCGTGGAGGTTTGGAAAACTCACCAGTCTCCTCTCTGTTCCTTCTGTGGAAAAGAATCCTAACTGCCTCTTCCTGCCCTTGGAAGTGAGCCCACCCACCTGGAAGATTCTTCTTCTATCCAGACCTGTGGCTATACACACGCAGTAGACTGACTGTGGTCAGACTTCTGAGACAGACAGGCAGGTGCACTTGATCCTTTGAAAGGGACCAGGAACTCGCGTTAGGGGTCCGCAGGCTTTTCATGGCTGGGAGCTTGGGAGGGACCAGTGGGAAGTTGACAGCTGGACACCCTGCCTTGAGCTGCCCACAGCTTCAGATGCCCCTGGACCTCAAATGTGATTGAGTCTCCACTGAGCAACAAGGCACCTCACTGTGGTGTCAGCCTGGGGCCCCGACCTGGCGATGGAGGGCTCTCGCCATCGTACGTGTCCAGGTTGGAGGCTGGGGTTCCCCCGCCTGGGACAAGGAACTATCCCTTAGAAAGTATCGAAGCAGTCCTACCGCTTTCGTTTAAAATATATGTTTCACTTAATTATGTGCATTTATTTCTCTTACTTCAAAATAATACATATTTACGCTAGATTAAAAAAAATACTGGAAAGCAGAAAGAAGGCAAATGTCATCCCAGTTCAGACAGAACTACTACTACTAATTTGATAGCTCTTTCCAGATCTCTAGATCTAGATATATATTCATTATTTCATTTATCAGAAATATTTGTAAGGTATAGAATAGTGAGGGAAGCATAGCTCTTGCTGTCAAGAAACAAGGGATTAGCAGGGGAATCAGGTAATAAATAAGTGGACAAACACCTCGTTATAAAATGCCGAGCTTGATGAAGGAACACGGTGTTTAACAGAACATAACAGCAGGTGTCGTGACAGGAAAGACCTTCCTGAATGGTCAGGGCAGGTGTCACCGAGGAGGGACATTTACGCAGGAACTGGGGAGGATTAGACAAGAAGGAGCCAGCCGCCTCCAGGAAGCGAGGCCAGACAGGCCCAAAGGCCTCAAGCCATGGAGAACTTGGTGGGTTCTGGGAACTGAAAGAAGTCAGCGCGGCCCAAGTTTCCTAGGCTGTGTGAAAGGGACAGGAGATGGAACTGGGGTGCCGAGCAGACTCTGGGCGACTCGCGGCTTTGTAGGACTAGAGCCTAGATCTTCAAATGAGAACGTATTTTACATTTTGTATCCGGTACACAGTCATTCCTTGGCATCCGAAGGGGATCGGTTCCAGGAGCCCCATGGATACCCAAATCTGTGGAGGCTCAAGTCCCTTGTGTAAAATAGCAGAGACTTTGCATATAACCTGTGCACATCCTCCTGTATACTTTTTTTTTTTTAATTTTTTTTTTTTTTTGCGGTACGCGGGCCTCCCTCTGTTGTGGCCTCTCCCGTTGCGGAGCACAGGCTCCGGACGCGCAGGCTCAGCGGCCACGGCTCACGGGCCCAGCCGCTCCGCGGCATGTGGGATCCTCCCAGACCGGGGCGCGAACCCGGTTCCCCTGCATCGGCAGGCGGACGCGCAACCACTGCGCCACCAGGGAAGCCCCATCCCGTGAACCCGGTTCCCCTGCATCGGCAGGCGGACGCGCAACCACTGCGCCACCAGGGGAGCCCCCTCCTGTATACTTTAAATCATCTCTAGCTGACTTGTACTACC
This sequence comes from Physeter macrocephalus, assembly GCF_002837175.3. Classification (NCBI taxonomy): domain Eukaryota; kingdom Metazoa; phylum Chordata; class Mammalia; order Artiodactyla; family Physeteridae; genus Physeter; species Physeter macrocephalus. The sequence continues at coordinate 6,625,281 of NC_041224.1, read as the reverse complement.
CGATGCGATGCAAATGCTATGTAAATAAATCGTTGCTAGTGCATGCAAAATTCATGTTTTGCTTTTTTGGAAATTTCTGGAATTTTAATTTTCAACTATTTTTGATCTGTGGTTGGTGGGGCCCAGGCCATGTCAATTGTTTGAAACCTGTGGCATATTAAGAAATTAAACTTGACTTTTAGCACCCAGATTGTGGTCTCTGACTAGTTTCCCACTAAAAGGAATAAGAGCTCTTTGCAGAAATGACTGAATCCAGTTCTGGGATAGGAACTCCACAGGATGAGTTGGGGACATCTTGTCTTAACCAAAGGAAGGAATTTATCAAAACCACCAAGACTGGACTTATTGTGGTGATCATTTCACAATATTTACAAGTATCGAATCATGATGTTTGTCCACCTGAAACTAATATAATGTTACATGTTGGTTACTTCTCAATTGCAAAAAGTAAACGCTAAGGTCATGTCAAAAAGACCCAGGAGAAAACTTGAAAAGGTTCCTTCTAGCCAAACCCCAGACCATTTGAACATCTGTAAGGATAACTATATTCAAATTTATGAGTCCACAGTGATACTAAAAAAAAAACCCTTCATTCATTCCCATTGGAGGAGGCTAGGCACTAACTCACAGGGAAAGAATTAAACATCTGTCTTGTACCTCTGGTTAATCAAATAGTTGATGGGGGAAGTTTCTCTTTGTAGAAATATTCCAAAAGTGATATCAGAATTAGAATATCAGGGCTTCCCTGGTGACGCAGTGGTTGAGAGTCCGCCTGGCGATGCAGGGGATGCGGGTTCGTGCCCCGGTCCGGGAAGATCCCACGTGCCGCGGAGCGGCTGGGCCCGTGAGCCGTGGCCGCTGGGCCTGCGCGTCCGGAGCCTGTGCTCCGCGGCGGGAAAGGCCACAGCGGTGAGAGGCCCGCGTACCGCAAAAAAAAAAAAAAAAAAAACAAAACCAAAAAAAAAAAAAAGTCATTTTACTCCCAAATTACAATATAAAATTCTCATTTCCTTGTGGGTTGTCTTCTTCTAAGAAATAGAATCACAAACCATACCATCATTCCATTATATAAAATGTTACCCTCTACTTTAAAATTAAGTTTTAACCAATTGCTGATAACAAGTACCCTTAACTTTTCAGAAAAATGGAATCACATAGTCAAAATCCACACCTTCATCTCTTGCCATTATGCACGTATGTAGATACACATACATGTTCCATCTGTTTCTCTCCCATTACTACTACTACACAGACCACGATATAGTAGAATGCAATATATAGACTAAACTAAAACCTAGTCTTAGATACTATTAGGAATGGCTAGTTTAATATTTAATCCTATCCACAAATTCATGAACCTGTAAGCACAGGTTATTATTCCTTATTTACAAGATTTAAGCTCTCCTGTATTTAGATGGCACTTTTAATTAAGTCCTGTTGATTAACAGAAAGAAAAGGTAGTTCTGCACGAATTCCATTACAGATCACAAGCACCCACAAAACACCATTAGACACATAAGCCCATTAGTTTTCATTATTGTTTTATAAGAAAATGAAGTCTAAGTACAAATGGTACTAATCCAAAATCTTAAATATCAAACAGCACACCGAAACAAGAGCTAATATTAACACTTTAGGCACCAGGCCCTACAGTTGTCAAGAGGCTCCTTTTGTAGGTAAGAGTCCTCAGTCTTCCCGAGTTGCCGATTAATTTTTGCCTTTAATTTTTCTTCTCTGATTAAGTCTATGTAATAACTTCCATACTGATGAAACCAAAATGACTGCTGAAATTTCTAGAACAGCAAATCTTAACCTTGGGCTTTCTGCCTTTATCAATACCTTGAGTAACTGATGACAAACACGAATTTTCTCCCAAGAAAAATATACTATCACAAAACTGTATATGCGTACCATGGGAATTCACTGTTTCTAGCATCGTTTCCACATAACCCTCAGAACCCAGCTGATACACTCCAAAATATCTTGGGCAGGATAGAAAGTTGGAACTAGACTTCATTATTGCTTCTCAATTATCTTTAATTTAAATTATTTGCTACTTAATGGAAAACCCCAAATAACCTCAATTCCTTTCTAATTCAAACTAGTTGTAAAAATTAAGCTTTGCTTCTAGTACAGTTGCGACTTCACATATTTCTTTTCACTTCCAATGCAGTGGACAGAATGGAGGAATCTAGATTAAGGACTAAGAAATCTTGGTTTACAAAATTTTAAAAGAAAAAAAGGATTCTTAGTTTCTGTCAGAAAAATGAGAAATCGAACTTTTAAACTTATCACTTAAAGTGATTTAAGCTTGTTTTTATAAAACAAACTAGATTTTTATCGTTTTGAAAATGTAGTGCTTAACTACTTTTCCTCTTAACAGAGATATGTACGTATTTCCACTTTAACCCCTAACTAAAAACAAAAAACACCTACCTGTCTACTTTATAAACTTGGTTTTCATAACGTTGTATACTGGCCACTAATGAAGGATACAGTTTGAAGAGAGGACAGACAGGGGTATGAGACTATACGTCTGATTACAACCCTATTAAAACCAGGTGTTGGACTGCGATGGCTGGGCTCTACACCCAACAGTCCCAAAGGTGGCTGCGTAGGGCAGTAACAAGACGGTATCATCATCAACGTTTTAATTACCATCACACGCCCTTCTCGTCCTTCTCGTCCTTCTCGTTGGCTGGAGAAGAGGTTAAGCCTCCACCCCTTACAGTATATGGAGTCACACACTCTGGCATCCCAATGAAAAAAGTTAAACTACTAGAGGAACCAAGCAGCTCCACTTTGTTGAGTACCACTTTAAAACCAACTTTTTCAGAATGTCTTTCCTGAAGTCAGAAGTAACCATAAAGGAAAACGTAAAGCTCCAATTGTAACGAAAACATTCGATTGTACTGATATCTCGGAAAAACTACCCTTTCATTTAAAGGTGAAGCCATGGCACTAAGTAGTATTTCAACATTTCTAACCTTAAAGTTAAGATTATAATCTTAAAATTAAAATGTTAAAAAATTCTAATGGTGCAACCTCTGCCCCCCCAAGTGTTTAAATTAAGGGACTTTTTTCATATTTAGAGCTGACAGCCTATTGATTTCCCATGATCTGAAAATTACTTGTTATTCATTAAATCAAAGCCTTTATCAACTATTACTTTTTGATATAGCAAGTTACAACGTATCACATTATACCAATTGAGACACTGAATCTCTAACATCTATGTCTCAGTCAAGTCCTTCGGTTTATTACAATCTGGAGTTATTTCTCAATCCTTATCAAAAAAGGACTAACAACTAAGTTCTAAAGTTGAGTACAATTCATGTTTGGCGGGGAGGAGGGGACTTTTACTTAAAGTTGTTTCTTAAAAATTAAGAGGCATGCCTAATTAAGGCAGTGCGTTCAGCTTATATTAAAATTAGTTAAATGGGAATACTTTAGTGTTATTTTCCCTGTGTTTAGACCTAGCATTTCTGCCACCATTACCACAGAAACAAAATATGGTAACAGCAGGTACAGTTCACCTGACAATTTTCCAGATATATTGGATCATAAAATGCCTTCTTAATGAGGTGACATATATACAATACCGTCATCTAATTCTGCCCTATCTTTCATGATCAACATAGGATTACACGTTTTCTAAACTAGACACTCAATTAAGGTTCTAGATCGCTCCTGACCCTGACGTGTCAATTGGAGGCATAAGATCGCCTTTATAAGAAGCACATCATTCTTCAGCAAATTATCAGAAAGTTTCTTCTCCTCAGGCTAACCCGGAATGCGATTACCTTTATTTGTGCTTGGCATACATTTCAGGGCTAACATGCTACTTTCAATCCTGTGATCTACAGGGCCTCCTCCCCCCACCAGCACGAGCCGCAGGACTGGAGAGCAGCTGTTTGCCTGGGACTGTTTACATTCTTCTGTTCAGTTCAGTGTCTGTTCTTGAAGTCTATGTTTCACTGGTCATAGTTTTGGTTGGATGTGAAATGAAACAAATTCTACACGGACGATGGGAAAAGGTAGTCTGAAGAGGGAAAAAAAATCCCTCAAAAATAGGGACTCCACATGTTAGAAAACAATGAACTACAAAATGTCAAAATCATTTCAGTGAACAGAAATGATCCGTAAAAACTTAATAAGCTTTGATACTTCAGTTGAGCTCAGCTCTGATTTCAGGTTGGGGCCCTTGGGACAGTCCAAAGTGTTCCGAGGAGCAAGACTTCACTGAATTTCTAAAGTGTACTGCAGTGTTATCTGTTCTTATTAAAGCTCTCCCCTTCCTTGGCTGCAAAACAGGAACTACCAATTAATTTCCAGGGCAGTGTTAACGTCGACACCCCAACTTGAAAGTATTATCTGGAAAACTTGGAAACAAAAATAAAACCAAAAGACGAGATTCTGCAGTCACAAGTACTTTAATTTTTAAAAACAAATCACTTATTTAAAAATAAACAAGCGGCACCATTCTACTCTGCCGCTGATACAAGTAAAACAAGTTGAGAGGTGGTGTCTCACAGGCAACGTGCTAAATGGTCAGGACCGCGCTGGACAATCTCAACTACTCCACACGCTAAGACACTACTCTCGGAAGGAACATGCGACGGTCACGACTATTTGACTTTGAAAGGTCAAACAACCCAGAGTTTAAACAGCTTTATTTTTCGAAATCGACATTACAGAGCAGGATTTCTGCATTTAAAAAATTCTTACAGCACCAAACAGAGGTATGACAGAACGATTTTCCACCACAAAACTGTAGCACCAATCCAGCGACTCCTCGACTTCCTGGAACTGTCAACACACTGCCCCCTGTTTAAGTGGCTGTACCTGAAAACCAAGGTATGCAATTCCTTAGGGTGAGAAGCCATCAAGTGACCCTGCCAAGGACCTGGGGGAACGAGGGGAAGAGCCTATTATCCGTGGGTCTCAGCCCAACTTCCACGACCAGGGAGAGCCGCAGCTGCGGTACGGCGTCCGGGAGCCGTCGACACTTACATGCCGAAACCCACCCAACCGAAACACCTTCAGGTTAAGATTTCTAGGAAGGGGTTCACTTAACCTGAGTTCGGTGGCGGGTAAGAAAGCCCTCTTCCAACAGGTAGATCTGTTAACACCTGCTTACACGGGGTCCTTTCTCCCCTAGCTCGAGAAACCCAGCCATCGGGCGGACTCAGGTTTTATTAGGGAAGCAACTAAGAACGTTACAGGCTGCGGAAGAGCCACGTAGTACCCCCCCCCCCCACCCAAAACCCGCAACATATTCTCAAGGATCAAAGGAAAAGTCAGGAGGAGGAGGAGTCCGACCAGGTAGGACTGGGGAAGGATGGAGGCACAAGTCCCACAAAGAGGACGCAGCACCTAAGTCGGCTGCGGGCGGCTCGGGGGCCGCGACCTTCCGCGGCAGGGCTCCCGCCACCCCCGCCCGGCCCCTCGGCGGCTCCACGTGGGCCGCGCCAGCCCCGCCAGCCTCCCCGGCCGCCGGGAGAGCACGGCCCCCAAGCGCCCGGAACCTGCGCTGCCGGCGCCGGCGGAGCTCGAAGGCCGAACCGGCCCCAGAGCGCCACCCAGCGGCCCGCGGAGAGGCCTGCAGGCGGGGCCTCCGCGGCCCGGCCGCCGCACCCCCCGCCGCCCGCCCGCTCCCTCTCCGGATGCACAAGGCCCAGCCCAAGCGCTCCGACCACAAAATGGCTGCCGGCAGCCTCGTCACGTGACCCCTTTGTGCCTTGCGGGCGCCCGAACTCCGCGGGGCCCGGGTCCGAGGGGCCGGGGGCGG
>NC_041224.1:6595708-6619252 GCF_002837175.3 Physeter macrocephalus | reverse complement strand
GCAGTGGTTGAGAGTCCGCCTGGCGATGCAGGGGACGCGGGTTCGTGCCCCGGTCCGGGAGGATCCCACGTGCCGCGGAGCGGCTGGGCCCGTGAGCCGTGGCCGCTGAGCCTGCGCGTCCGGAGCCTGTGCTCCGCGGCGGGAAAGGCCACAGCGGTGAGAGGCCCGCGTACCGCAAAAAAAAAAAAAAACAAAAAGAATTAGAATATCATCATTTTGCAAATGGTCAGTGAACTAATGTATCAGGCACCGGTCATCAACAGCGGGTCACGTCACAAGAGAGACCGCCGGCTGCCTTCTGATGGAAGAACCTATGAAGTAGTCTTGTCGCCTGAGTGCACTTGAATCTCCTCAAAATCTCAACAGTAAATCTAAGAGCATGTTCATGGAAAGTCAGAGGACAGGGCGACGTGCCGAACCACGTCACGGGCATGCAGTAAGTGAAACCGTGTTGTGTGGATCAGTAGTCGATTTCTTTACATTGCTGAGTAGCGCGTACTCCACTGTTCGGAGGCCCTTCTGTCTGTCTGCTCGTTCTCCTGTTGAGGGCACCTGGGTTGTTTCCGGTTTCTCTGTACTATGACTAATGTTGTTATAAGCATTCATGTACAAGTTTTGGTGTAAATGTTTTCATTTCTTTTGGGTAAGTAACTAGGAGTGGGATTGCTGGACCAAATCATATAAGTATATATTTAATTTTTAAGAAACTGTCAATGTCACCGTGGGCTTGCAATAAAATAGGACTTTCCTTAGGGTGGCTGTGAGGATTAAATGAATTATTACATGCCAAGTGCTTCAGACGGTGTCTGGAACTCAATAAACTTTCACTCTTGTCATTACTCTTATTATCAGTGTTACCTGGCCTGAGCGCACCCCTTTTTCCCTGAAATTTGAGCAACGGCACAGGAATCGGCAGTATCCAGGGACCACTGGGCTGCTAGTGGTGGTGCCCGGGACAGTGCTGTGTTTCTGCCAGCGGTCGGGATGCAGCTGGGCCCTGGGACCGGCCCCTGCCAGCAGTGATGCCTTGTGGCTGCAGCAGGACCGCTCAGCCACCATGGCCATCTGTGATTTCCCCAGGTTTTGTTTCTAACGAAGGGAAAATAAGGGAGGAAACGGTAATTTCGCGGCTGCCCGATGGACACTAGGAGCCGCGGACGGCATTTGAATGTTGAAAGAGATGCATATTAATTATATTCCATCCTGTGTATTTTATATACATTTTAAAAGGTAGACTTTATTTCTTAGGACAGTCTTAGGTTTATGGAAAAATTGGGAAGATAGTACGTCAAGTTCCCATATACCCTGCACCTCATTTTCCCTATTTTGAACATCTGACATTAGCCTGGTACAGTTGTTACAATTAACGAACCAATACTGACACATTCTTATTAACTAAAGTCTGTACTTTATCAGATTTTCTCAGTTTTTATCTGCTGTCCCTTTTCTGTTTCAAGATCCCATCCAAGATACCACATTACATTTATTTATTATTTTTTTAAAAATTGAAGTATAGTTGATTTACAACATTGTGTTAGTTTCAGGTGTACAGCAAAGTGATTCGGTTAAACATATGTATATATATGTATTCTAAATAGTGTGCATATGTTGATACATTACATTTACATTACATTCACTTGTCATCCTTCCTTAGGCTCCTCTTGGCTATGACAGTCTCAGACGTTCTTTGTTTTTGACAATCTTGACAATTTTGAGGAGTACTGGCCAGGTATCTTACAGAACACCCCTCCGTTGGGATTTGTCTGATATTTTTTCTCATGGCTAGACTGGGGTCATGCATTTGGGAGGAAGACCACGTCAGTAAAGCACCATCCTCATTCTATCATATCAAGGGCACACGCTGTCAACATAATGACCGCTATATGCTCACTCTGGTCACCTGGCTGAAGTCGTGCTTGTCAGCTTTTCCCCTGTAAAGCTACCCCGCCCTTCCCACATTGTCATCTTCGGAAGGCAGCCACGGTCACAGCTCACACTTCAGGAGCGGGGAGTTAGGCTTCACCCTCTTGAAAACGGAGTTCTTCTCCATGGGAGATTTGCCTCTTCTCTCCCAATTATGTATGTATTCAATCAATTGTTTATATCAGCCTGGACTCGTGTTATAATTTCTGTATATTTTTTTAATTTTTTAAAAGCTTATGTGTTTTAAAACTATGCATTTAAGTTGTACCTTTTTGTTGTATGGGAAAGAATATTATAATGAACATGTGTGTGTTCAAGTTTTGCTGATGTCTTTGCTTGTTTATTGAGTATATATTTCTAGACTTAGAAGCTTGGAGCAGAAGATACAAACATTGTAATGTTTTTTGCTGTGTTCTGCCAATTTGTTTTCTAGGTATATTACTCAGCCTCTACTTCTATCTGAAGACAATGACAGTGCCTGTCTCAACACATCTTGGAGAGCGTTAAGCATTAAAATGTGTTGAAAGCTTTGTTAAGATGATAAGAAAAATGTTTCACCCTTTCCAGCAAATTTAAAATTTTTTAAAATATTTCCTAAGATGGTAGGGAAGAAAAGTGTCTATATTTTAATTTGTGTTTCATTGCCAGTGAGGGCACACATCTTTGCTGCTTTTTGATGGGGGAACAAGCACAGGTGGAGTGGTCCTCTGGCCTCAGGCTCACTGCTGAGCTATGGTTTGGCTATCACATAGCATCTCTTTTCTGTGAGAGCCGTAGGGTTTCCCAAATATAAAAGAACATGAAGAAAAAGGGTGGGCTACGCCGCCTTTTTGCCATGATGCTCAGAAACAGTAGCTGCGGCCCTTCTCTGGTCACCCCATAGTGTGATGGAATATTCTAGAATGCCTCTAGATGGGAACATTGCAGGAGGTGGCTTTTATGATTGGTCTGAGTCGGAAGCTGCCTCCCTCCACGCCTCCATTCACTCCACGCTTCTGTGCTGTATCTCCACAGTGACTTGGGCACCCCTGTGCCAATGTGAATGCTGCATCTTCCCGCCCAGGAGACCCTGAAGTCTAGCAAAGCCTAGCTATTCAGCACTTTGAATAATAAGTCCGGTTAATCAGTACCTTTGGTGCTCTGGTGGGAATAAGTACAAAGCCTGAGTAACTCTCTGCAGGTGGGGATGGTTTCACAGGGGAAGTGACAAAATAGAGCTAGATCTTAATAATAAATATGAGCCTGTCCGTTGGAGCAAAGAGAGGAGAGCTTTTGACAGCAAGCTGTGGGGAAGCAGCGGGTGACTGCAACGGGAGTACCAAGGATGAATTTCGGTAGCCACGTGACCGAGGTCTAACAGAACTGAGCAGAAGTGATGTGCACGGCTCCAGGCCCGGAGTTCGGGCTTCAGCCTCCTCCTCTGCAGGCTCTGCTCTGAGCTAGTCCCCTTCCAGATGGGGGCCCCCGCCCACGTGGTTACGGAAGCCATGCTGGACGATGGCAGAGACTATCACCCTGGCGACCATAACGATTCTGTGAAAGAGGGCTGCCCCACCAGTATTTTGCCCCTGATATTTATAAGTGAGCAAGAAATAGCTTCTGTTGTCTTTGACATTATGTATCAGATATACTAGCTCACTGTGTACTTACTAAATACAAATAAGCCAGCTTAGAGTAGCCAGTAAGCCGCCGGCAGGGAGGGAAAAACAGTGAAGGGCTTTGAATGCCACACCAAGGAGTTTGGGCTTATTGCTGCAGGAACAGGATGATCTTTAAACACAGAGTGACATGCTGAGTGTGCGTGCGGAATGCGTGGGACACACCTTCCAGTCCGTGGACAACACCCTGGTCTCTGAGATCTTTGCTCGTTATGAATTCCTTCATCAGCCGCCACTAGACTGAACTTTTGGAAGTGCCAGATATGAATTCCACTGGCATCTGGAGAGTCTGCAGGATCCTCAGGAATAAGTTAGAAGGTATCTGAGGAGGGTTGTTTAACAATCACAAATTCCTCCTCTTCCTCTGTGTATGCCCTGTGCAATATGCAATGTGGCTATCTATCAGGAGATAGAGTACCTTAGCTCCTCCCCTGAAACAGAGGCATGGCCATATGACCTGCTTGGGCTCAAGGGACATTAGCACACGTGACACAAGTTGGCTCAAAACGCACTTGTGTATTGGAGCTTGGTCTCTCTTGCTCCCTGAGACCTCCAAGGTGAAGAAGTCTGGGCTGGTCTCCTTAAGAATGATAGAACGTATGGAGAAGGGCAGACAGACATGTCTGTCTGTCTCCAAGATGGCAGAAGCCATCTTGGAGGAATCATCCCAAGCAATCCATCAGATGATTGGGAACCTCGTGAGTGACCCCAGGTAAGACCTGCCCAGCTGAGCCCACAGCCCGAGTTGCCAACCAGAGAATCACGAACAATAACCCACTAAGTCCTGGGTATTTTGTTACACACCAATAGATAACTGATACAACTCACGGGCTATCTCACTGTCGAGAAGATCCCAGTTGATGCCAGTATAGAAGAAATAAGCAATAGAATCACAACCCCTACCCCCATTCACTCAGAACTCTCAGAGACTCAACAGAGCAGCTGCTAATATTCTGTTTGAACATATGGATTTATTTTTCTATGAAACGGAAAGAAAATAATTTCCTTTCGTCACTCCAGTTTTGTTTCTGATATTTCTTGTGCTTCTATTTTGTCCCTTCTCTTCTTTCTAGTTTCTCTTGTAAGAATAGTCTACTTGTTAGATATTTTAACTCTGCACAGATTCCTCTCTCTACTTGGGGTAACACCAGAATGTTGACATTTCCTTTGCTTCGTGGACACTCATAGTTCTTTCACATGTTGCTCCATTACTTCCTCTTTTCAATTTCTTAAAGATAGCCCTTAATTAAGAAAGAAGAACCTTGTTTTGATTTCTTAATGTTTTCCTTGATTTTCTCTCCCATATTAAACATGTAATCTTTATATTACAATTACCTGAACTTATCAATATTATTTACATAAATCTCTGTATAGAACCCTGTCTTCTGTATGACAGGAATTGGCAATAACGAAAAAAAAATTCAGAATCACATGATAGGGAAAGTTGTTAGCTATAAAACACTTGCTCATCAATGATTCTTTAAATTTCACCATTAGAATGCATCTCTCATTAAAGATTTGTCTTTTCTATCTGAAAAGTCTTACCTTTCAGCCAAAACTTTAACATCATTGTGGCTTCTTCTCTGACATTTTGTGCATTCAGTCACTAAATATTCACTGAGTTTTCCGAACACTCGGCTGGGGCATGGAGATATAAAGATGAATACAAAACTCTGCCTTCAAGAGAGAAAGCACGGTGATAGAAAAATAATATTACTTCAACATGCTAAGTGTCATAATAGACACGCACAGGGCATTCCAGGAGTCAGAGATCTGGGTGTGTGTTTGGGGGTAGCTGTGAATAAGGAAAGGTCTGAAGAAGGAGATACTGGATTAGGCTGTAAGTTACAAGTAGGGGTTAGTCATGAGATGTGCATGAGACGTGGGGGAAGCATGCAGTGTGAGGCAGGGCAGGAGGAGGAGGCGGGTGGACAGAGCCTGTCCAGTGGTCAGAGGCTGTCGAGAACCAGGTTGAGGAGTGGACTTCATCTTGTAAAGCAGAGTGAGCCGTGGAGGATTGCAAGTAAGGGAGTAATGCTGAAGATGTGATGGCGGGTTTGAAAGGAGGAGGAGACCATCGGAGCCTGTTATCCTTGCATACTGGATAGAGAATGAAGAACTGAAGTAAGATGGCCCCAGCTTTGCGGTTGTTACGAGGCAAAGACTTTATTAACCTTTGTTTCAAACTTTATTCCCAGGCTTCTTCAGCTTGATTAGCTGCAAAGAATGAATTGTATAAGTAAAAACTGAAAAGAGCTGCAGTATCGAAGGGGCAGGAATGAAAAGAAGAGATAAATGAAGAAATGTTTAGAAAGCTGAGCTGGCAGAACTTAAATTTGATTGGCTGTGTGAAGTAAGGGAGAAAGAGTGGAGGTGACTTCTGGGGATCTCGTCTGGTGAGGAGTGGGTGGCAGAGCCCTGGCATGGGGACGCAGGAAGAGACGCAGGTAGCCACCAGCAGTGGAGGGGACCTCTTCAGCCTCTGCAGAACACTCTCAGCGCTATGGCAGAGCCATTAGTCACTGGCTCGGTTTGCTGGACAGATGGCCGGTCAAGTGCATCCAACTGGAACTTGCCTTCCTTGCCTTCTTAATTCACTGCACCACGTGAGGATTTTGGCTGGAGGGTGAGGAAGAGAATCAAGCCTTGGTCAGAAATGTGACACCATCAATTGCAGACTTGTTGATTCAGATAGATACACAGTCCAGAGGAAATTTCCCAGAAGCTGTTATCGCTGTGTACGGAGACTAAGCCTCACTTCATGATCAGACTGGCTGCTCTCCCTGCTTGAGAGGTGAAGATATTTCTCCTGCTTCCATGTGACCGTGGTCATTGACGCGATGGAATAAGTAGTTGGCTTAATGAGGTCACTTAATGGGTTGTGGGTTTTTTAACAGCAGGCAGTTCTTTGTGTAAATACTAGTCAGGAAAGAGGTTTTCCTTTCTTTTTTTTTTTTTAATCTTCAAGAGAAACTGTTTTAATTAAACAAAGGGCAGGAAGTTCCTTCCTGAATGGTTAAAGCCCTCCTGATTATACTAGCAATGTGCTGATTACAAACTGCTCCTTGGCCATTTCTGCTACATTTACCAGAATCCTTGCTAAATAACATTTTCCCAAAAATGATGTGAGAAAAAGCAAACAATGGAGCATACATGTGGTTGACAGATAGGAAAAAACACAACGAATAGAAAAGCTTTTATGCTTCTTCACTTTGAGATAAAGGAAAAAAATATACACCTTTCTCTTTAAAATATAATTTTTAGGTAAAAAGTTGGTTTCATTGACATTATTACATATGTTAACTTTTCATGCTCAATGCAATCTTTTAAAAGAGGTAAGAGTTTTAAATAGATGTTCCTATTATAGAACATTCAAACAATACAGGTAAGCAAAAAGAAGAAAATACACATCTCTCACAATTTCTCCACTCTGAGATAATCCATGTTAAAGCAGCTTTTCAGTTTTCTTTCCTTACATCCAGGGTGAAGGGAAAAGTATTCACCAGTTTGTTGTGGGGAGAGCATGGTCCATGTCTAGAAGGAACATACTGATGGTTTGATTGGTGGAGGACTCAAACGATAAGCTCAAAAAAACAATCCAGTCTGCTGGGGCCTCCTAAACAGAGAAGTACTGGGGGCTCGGGAATCATTTCGTGCTTCAAGCTGTAATGAATGGGGTCTGCAGTTCCAGGATCAGAGTTGGGGGTCAAGCTGAATCTTTCTATGTAAGAGAAATGAAAGGATTCTGAGGTCCATTTTGGGAAGGAGCAAGATACCAAACTAGGAGGAGGACGATGGGATGAAGAGAGGTGGCCGTGGCGGGAGGGACGGGGAGATGAGAAAGGCTCTTGCGGCCGCACGGTCTGGGAAGGGCTTCTGGTGTAATGTGAGGTGCACAATGCATCCTGCATCTTCTGGGATTCTTCCCCAAAATGTCAAGAAATTCTTCTTCAGTCGCTAATGCTTTTGAGCGAGTAGGTTCTTTTCCTTTACACGTAGGGTCCTTGCTACCTGGCTATTGATGGCCCCCCGTTGCCAGTTTTTTTCTTTTCCATTGTGGTTTATCACAGGATATTGACTAGAGTTCCCTGTGCTCTACAGTAGGACCTTGTTGTTGATCCATCCTGTATATACTAGTTTGCATCTGCTGACCCCAAACTCCCAGTCCATCCCTCCCCCAACCCCCTCCCCCTTGGCAACCACAAGTCTGTTCTCTATGTCTGTGAGTCTGTTTCTATTTCGTAGATAAGTTCATTTGTGTCATATTTTAGATTCCCCGTATAAGTGATATCATATGGTGTTTGTCTTTCTCTTTCTGACTCACTTCACTCAGTATGTGATCATCTCTGGGTCCATCCATGTTGCTGCAAATGACATTATTTCATTCTTTTTTATGGCTGAGTAGTATTCCATTGTATATATAAATCATCTCTCTATATATATATCACATCTTTCTCTGTTCATCTGTTGATGGACACTTAGGTTGTTTCCATGTCTTGGCTATTGTGGATAGTGCTGCTGTGAACATAGGGGTGCATGGATCTTTTTGAATTATAGTTTTGTCTGGATATGTGCCCAGGAGTGGGTTTGCTGGGTCATATGGCACCAGCTGCCAGTTTGTTGGAGGAAGTCCAAGCTAACTAGTGTGACAACATTCCCTAATGCTCTGGCCACACATAAAGTCAGTCAATGCTAAATAATCTCTCCCCATTTTTTACTCCAAAATTATATTTTGTATTATGTTGTAAGTAGGCTTTTTCTCTCTATCTAAAATGAAGAAGCAGAGCTGGTCTCCACCCATTGTTTTCTTGGTCACTCTCTCCATGTTGTCTGATGTGGTCAGCTTCTGGAGAGCATGGCTCCAACAGAATGCACATTACTGCAAAGTGGATTTCAAATCTTGCAAAACAGTTGGGATTTCATGAGAGTGTTGAAAGTGATATTGAGAGAACTGCTCAAAACATCTGCAAAGTCACTGACAGATGAGGACCTGGCCGAATTAGAGCAGTCAACAATAGAGAGACACTCAACAAGGATGATCTCAGATGCTGTTTCAGAGTGTGATTTTACTACCAAAGGGTTAGGGGAGGTCCCTGGGGAAAGGGATGACGCACTTGAATTGGGCAAAAGCAGTTTTGGATTTTGGAATTTATGGATGGATTCATTGTGAAACTCAACAGTGCAGCAAAGCCCATCATAGATCTACTGAGGATTCCCTTTGTTCATTCTGAGAATTGGTGCATGGTTACAGTTTTAATCTACGTCGTGTTAAGTGTCAGATAAACTTGTTTTTTCCCTTGTTAGTTTGGTTTTTCCAGATAAAATTTGAATTTCAGACTTCATTTTCGGACTCTTTAGTATAAAATTTTTAGCTCATTATAGAAAATCTAAAACGAGCAAATATAGAGATAATTGTGTAATAAACTCCCTTGTATGCATTATCCAGCTTGAACGGTTATTAAATAATGGCCAATTTTAAAAACTTTTTCTTCAAGTAAGAACATGATGTATAGGTATAGAGTGCATAAATCATAATTGTACAGCTTGTAAATTTCCACCAATTAAAAATTCTATTTAATAACCATACAAATCAAGAGATGCAATGTCACCAGCACCCCAGATCACCACCCTTGTGCGCTCTTCCAATCACTTTCCTCCCCAAAGTAATGACCATCCTGACTTTTCACACCGTAGACGAGGGCTGCATAGCCAATCTTGTCCCCTCCATGCCAGCTCTACCCTCCTCCCCCCGTTCTGTATCCTATTGTGAACAAAATGTCATCAGTCAATCTAGGAAAGTAATGGAAAATTTTATTCGAGCCAAATTGAGGATTATCATCCAGGAACAGCCTCTCAGAAAGCTCCAAGAACTGTTCCACCCCTTAGAGGTCAAAGCACAGTTATATAAGTTTTTTGAGACAGAGGGCTGTACGTTGAACGACATATATGATTGACAGTTTACACACTCCAGAGCTGTAAGTACAAAGTGACGGGTCATCCTGACCCCCTCACAAGATCGAGAAGGAATGTTGTCGTTAAGGAGTTGTCTTGTTGATGCTGGGAGAACATTGCTCTTTGTGGCTGAGCAGGTATTTCTGCTGATGGGGGAGGTGTGGTTGATGCCTAAGGCAGATTCAAAATGCACAGAAGAGGGGAGAGGGGGAGGCCAAAGGGCAGAGAACATTTTTTCATGTTTAAATTTTTCTTATCTTGCCATAAAATATGAATTTTATTTCACGCTGTCATTTCCTCTAAAAATATTTCGGAATGTAAGTCTGGAGACGTAAAAAAAATAACCATAATGCCATTTAAAAATTAATTCTAATACCTGAATGTCAGCAAATATCCTGAATGTGTACATTTCCCTGTTTGTCTCCTAGGTTTAAAATTTTGCAGGTTGCTTGAATTACAGTCTAAATAAGATCCATAAGCTTTCCTAAATGTTTTTTACCTCTCGGTCGCCATTCTATCTCTTTCCCTCTCACCACCACTTCCCTCCTCCTTTTCTCTCTCTTCCTCACTGCAATTTTTTTTTTTTTTTTGGTTGTTCAACTGGATATTTGTTCTGCAGAATTGCCCACAGTCTGATTTTCCTCACTGCATGCCGTGGTGGTATTTATCACATCTTTCTGCCTTATTTGTATTCTGTAAATTGATACTTAGAACCACAGTCTGACCCAATTCAATTTTGATATTTTGGCAAGAATCTTTCATAGGTGGCGTGAGGTCCTTTTTGACACATATGCCTGCTTGTCTCTTGGTTGTGGTGTTTGCAGCCATAGATAGTCATCGCTTAGACGCTTTAAGTCATTACAGATTTGTAAAGTGAAAATATTCTATTATATTCCTTCTTCACTTATGAGACAAAATACTTCTAAAAAGAGAACCTGACCCTCGTCAATTATTTGGTTACCTTGAGGGTCTGTTTATACAGGAAATGCAGAATAAGCGCTCAATCTTCCCCTTTATTTACAGTTAAATAGAAGTGAGTTGGTCCCCTGGCATCCTCAAGAGGTGACTATTGGGCTTTTTTCCTTTTTTAAGTATCATTATGAACTCTTGTCATGCTTTGGTCCATTTTTATTGGGGCATCTTGATCTTATGTTTAAGTGGATTCACCTGGAATGGATCTTTTCCCCCCAGCAATCCTCAGATGATGCAGGCTTCCTGTTTTTGTAATGAAGCAGCTGAATGAGGAGAAAGCACCTCAGATTTGAGTGTGAGACCCTGCCATTCCTTTTTGTGAAGAAGAAAGCAGCAACATCCATGCAGGAGTCTTTTTGTTTAGGGAAGAGACGTCAGAGTGTACCTCTTCGGATGCAAAGTTTAGACTCAAAGCACCGCTTGCTTGAAAGGAGGCTTGTAACCAGATTGCAGCCTCTGCCACCGGTGGTTTGCACAGTGCATCATCACAACACAGCTCGGTATGTGCAGGGACCACAGAACATCCAGGGGCGTTTGATGTTATACTGCGTCTATGAGAAATCTATGCCTCTGAAGTACGAAATGACACCAGAGTCTATACAATACATAATGAAAAATGTACCCAAGTGAGTGAAACTCAATTCGAAGTAAGTTGGGTAGAAGTCCGACGGACTGCCACGCCACAGAGGTGACTCGGCCGGGCCGAGCTCAAGTGCACGTCCCACACGATGCAGAAGAGCTGGGTTGGAATTCGGTGTGGTCACCCACCAGCCAAAGGTCAGCATCGGCTTAGCTTCTTGTGGGTGTGGAGGTCAGGTTCATTCAGCTCTTTCCTGAGCACAGCTTTCCCCAGATGGAACTGAGGTAGGAGGTAGATGGGCCCCAGACACAGCAGTTGGACCTTGTCCGACCGGGCAATGAGAGCTCGTCTCCTTCTGACATTTCCAGGAAAAGATAACAGCAGGAGCAGAGAAGAGCTGAGCCCCGCAGGGTGAAAAGACAAGATGACCCAATGAGGTCGAGGAGACCTCCCCAACTACATATGCACACAAAGGTTCCTCGGGGGTCAAAAAGGGGGGGCGGCACCAGCCATAATGTGTCCCGCCAACCTCCTAGAGACACTCCCGCTGGATTCCATATTGGCTGAAAGATGCGTGGCACACAGGAAGGGCCCCGAGTCAGATCAGGTGTGGGCAAAGAGCAAGACGATTGGCCAGGGGGAGCCTAGAAGACAGCTCCCATATAAACAATGTAAGCCACCCTAAAAGCATGACTCCCTCCAGGCTCACCAGGGCTCCTTGCTGCACGTACTTTCTCCTAATAAACACTTTCCCTCTTTCACTCTCAGTCTCTTTGCTGGATTTTTTTAACTCTTTATTTTATATTGGAGTATAGGTGATTTACCATGTTGTGGTAGTTTCAGGTGTACAGCAAAGTGATTCAGTTATACATACACATGTATGTATTCTTTTTTGAATTTTTTCCCATGTAGGTTGTTACGTATTATTGAGCAGAGCTCCCTGTTCTATACAGTAGGTCCTAGTTGGTTATCCATTTTAAATATAGCTGTGTGTACATGTCCATCCCAAACTCCCAATCTGTCCCTTCCCCTTAGCTTCCCCCCTGGTAACCATAAGTATGTTCTCTAAGTCTGTGAGTCTGTTTCTGTTTTGTAAATAAGTAAACGGAGCTTTGCTGAATCTTTTTCTCTAAAGAAGGCAAGGACCGGGGACTTACATCAGGCCCGCTGGCCCTCGTGGTCTAGCGGTTGGGATTCAGCACTCTCACTGCCGCAGCCTGAGTTCGATTCCTGGGCAGGGAACTGAGATCCTGCTTCCAGCCCCTGCACCCCGAGGTCCCTGCCCCACATCAGAACTAGCTTGTAAACTAGTGCAGCTGGAGGGCTCTGAATGGATGTTTCCAGAGTCCCTGTCAATCTGAAGACTTGAATCTCAAAGGTGGGCTTCACGTGCCTTCCCTGGAAAGAGACCGCCCCCTGCCAGAGAACGTGATGGGGAAATGTTTGTAGAAGAAAGATGTCATTTTAAAGAAGACTACGATTTACCGAGCGTGGACAGTGTGCTTTTATCTCACTTAACCCACTCATCTCAGAAACGTCGTGATGGTATGAACTCAGATCCCTTTTTATGGATCAAGAAGATGAGGCTTGGAGAGGCCAGTGACTCGCCTGGGCCACTCAGCTTGCCAGAACCTCAGCAGGGCCTCTCATCTGTCTGGGTGGCTTCTAGGCCAAGTGGGGCCGGGTCCCTCGGCTCACAGCCCTCCATGCTGGGCTTTGTGGGGCCCGGAGCCCTGCCTGCTCCACAAGTCAACGGGACCCCCTTGGAGGACCGCCCTCCATGCTGCAGGCTTCCTCTTGACCTGACGATCCCCAGGGAAGGGAGGCCTGCTCTGACCCCTATGTAAATTGCAGCCCCACTTCCTTGCCCCGCCCCCTTTCTTGACTTTGCATTAGTGCCTTCTCCTATACAAATAATGTGCATATTTATTTTGTTTGTTGTCTGTCTCCCCATTAGAATTTAAGCTCCACCGGGGCAGGAATTTTAGCCTGTCTGTCCGCTGCTATGTCTCTGTCTAGAAGAGTGCCTCAGGGCGCACTCAGGGTGACTCCCCGCTGAGCTGCGTACCCAGGGCTCTGGGTTGTCTGCTGCCTGTGTCGCTCGGAGACGGGCGGGACCCCCAGGCCCGCACCCCATCCCGAGCAGCGTCTCCACCGTGATGAGGTCAGGGCCGGAATATCTGCATTTCCCCTTCCCGCCAGGAGGTGGCGGTGTGCTCACTCAGCCAGAGCCCGCTGTGCTGAGGTTTCCCTGATGCAGCCTCCGCTTGGTACCAAGCGTTCTGGCCCAGGACTGCCCCCCTTTGCTAGGGAGAGAGAATTCTCTGTCAGTCTAGCCCTGAATGACCTGTCAAAAGACCAAATGAAAAGGCTCTCTCTCTTTTTTATCCTACTTAAGTCAGAAAAAGCCGGTAATAACGCTTAAACATAGATTATGATGCCTGGTTAAGTATATATTGAAATTACCTGCAAGAAATTCTTGGAGGGTACTTTCATTTATCTTGGGTTGTTTCTTCATTGTAATTGTTTAAATATCTCCCCTCCCCCAAATTCCCAAACACCTCTATGCCAGTTGTTTACTGAGCTAAATGAAACAGCTATTTCTTCTATGCCAAACAATTTGGAAAAAAATGGAATTTCCTTTTGGGAAAATTTCCCTTGTTAAAAATTAAAAAGCACAAAAATAAGAGAACAGTCCATGTGCCTTTCAGCAGGAGTCAATATTCTGACGCTAGGCATGCTTAATAATCATGTGGAAAGTATTACGGATTAAAGAGCAGGACAATTCAATAAACATTGCTTGGGCACCTCCTGTGTGTCTGGCACTAAGATCAGTTCAGGGAAGTATAAAATGAATAAAAACAGGTCACTGCTTCCAAGGAGCCTAATCCCTAGTGAGAGTCAAAGACATTTGTACAACAAATTATGATACCAAACAGAATAAAATACATGATAAAAGATAAACTGAAAGTGTGCATGGAATATTCACCAGGATAGACCACATCCTGATAGACCACACTTCACTTGAGGTGAAAGAATAAACTTGGATCTGTTACAACAAACTGATTGCTGTAAGAAAAACTAACCCCTCATTTATCTCAAAAGAGGTTATGTGATTAAGAACTTTGGTGTGAATACAGTGGTAAAATTAAAACCAGAAAAATTAGGACCTAAAAGAAAATACTCAAGAATTACATGGCTAAAGTATATGTGTGTTTTGTGAGTCATTCAACTTCTGTAAAGTCCATCAATAGTAGATCATGTTTTTGTGTAATTATATATGTGGATTTAATAAACTTTTATTAACAAATATTGATAAAAATAAAAATAAACTGTAATGTAGAGCAAATGATACCATCAGAGTTACTAAGAAATGTAGAAACTGGAGGAAGTAATTTTGATCAGGGAAATCAGGGAAGGCTTCCTGGAAGAGGGGGCTTTTAAGTCATGCCTTGAAAGATGAGCAGGACTTTGGTAGACTGAGAAGGTCAAAGAAGTGTATTCCAAGCTAAGACATGGGCATAACCACAAGCACAGAAGTGTGATCGTGTAATGATCTCATGTGTTTGGAGTGTGGGGCTGGGGGTTAATGTGGGTGTGGGTCTGGGAATGTCCAACTCCATTTTACGGATAAAGTGCCTAGTGCCAGGGGCTCAATAATTGCTTACAAAAGGAAGGCAGGCAGGATGGAAGAAAAAAAAGAAGGAACAATGGAAGAAAAGAAGCTCAAAGTCTGTCAAATAGATGTTTACCGTGGGTTACGAGAACCAAGAAGTAACTCAGGACATGGGACAGCAGTGGCCCTCTTCCTCCCTACCTCCCAAATTCTTCCCATTTTTATTGGAGGAATAAAAGATGAATAAGAAAATATTATCCCTTCTTCTTCCACACTTTGACCATCTGAAAAGAGCACCGATTTTAAAAAAGTACAACATAATGTTCTATTCTAGATATACCACAGTTAATCTATCCATTCACCTACTAAAGGACGTCTTGGTTTCTTCCAAGTTTTGAAAATTATGAATAAAAGTGGTATAAACATTTATGTGCAGGTTTTTGTGTGGACATAAAGTTTCAGCTCTTCTGGGTAAATACCAAGGAGTCTGATTGCTGGATTGTATTGTAAGAGTATGTTTAGCTTTGTAAGAAAATGCCAAACTGTCTTCCAAAATGTCTGTACTGTTTTGCATTCCCACCAGCAGGGATGAGAGTTCCTGTTGCTCCACACCCTCACCAGCATCTTATGTTGTCAGTGTTCCGAATTTTGGCCATTCTGATAGGTGTGTAGTGGTATCTCACTGTTGTTTTAATTTGCAATTCCCTGATGACATAGGGTGTTGACCATCTTCATATACTTATTTGCCATCTGTATGTCTTTGATAAGCTATTTTTTCAGGTCTTTTATCTTTTTGAAAAAAATTATTTATTTAATTTGTTATTTTTTTGGCTGCATTGGGTCTTCATTGCTACGCACGAGCTTTCTCTAGTTGCGGTGAGCGGGGGCTACTCTTCACTGCGGTGTGCAGGCTTCTCATTGCGGTGGCTTCTCTTGTTGCAGAGCACGGGCTCTAGGCGCGTGGGCTTCAGTAGTTGTGGCACACGGGCTTAGTAGTTGTGGCTCACGGGCTCTAGAGTGCAGGTTCAGTAGTTGTGGCACACAGGCTTAGTTGCTCTGCAGCATGTGGAATCTTCCAAGACCAGGGATCAAACCTGTGTCCCCTGCATTGGCAGGTGGATTCTTAACCACTGTGCCACCAGGAAAGTCCCTATCTTTTTTTTTTTTTTTTTTAAATCAAGTTACTTGTTTCTTATTGTTGACTTTTAAGAATTCTTTATGTATTTTGGATAACAGTCCTTTATCAGAAATGTCTTTTGCAAACACTTTATCCCAGTCTGTGGATTGTCTTCTTATTCGGTTGACAGTGTTTTTCTCAGAGCAGAAGTTTTCCATTTTAATAAGGTTCTGCTCATCAATTATTTATTTCATGGATTGGGTTTTCGGTGTTGTATCTAAAATGTCATCACCATACCCAGGGTCATTTAGATTTTCTCCTACTTTTATGATTTTGCATTTAAAACAGGTCTCTGAATAGAGAACAGACTTGTGGTTGCCAAGGGAGAGGGGGCTGGGGAAGGGGTAGAGTGGGAGTTTGGGATTAGTAGATGCAAACTAGTACATATAGGATGGATCAACAACAAGGTCCTAATGTATAGCACAGGGAAATCTATTCAATATCCTGTGGTAAACCATAATGGAAAACAATATGAAAAAGAATGTACGTATGTGTGTAACTGAGTCACTTTGCTGTACAGCGGAAATTAACACACTGTTGTAAATCAACTATAGTTCAATAAAAAAATAAATAAGCATAGGTTTATGATCCATTTGGAGTTAATTTTTGTGAAGAGTGCGAGGGTGTGACACAGGTCTAGATTCACATTTTTGTACTTGAATGTCTAATTTTTCCAGCACCGTTTGTTGAAAAGTCTATCTCTGCTCCATTGTGCTGCTCAATATATTTATGTGGGTCTACTTCTGGGCTCTCTGTTCTGTTCCACTGATCTATTTGTCTATTCTTTCACCAAATTACTCCATCTTGATTATTGTAGCTTTATACCAAATCTTGAAGTCAGGTAGTTACCATCCTCCAACCTTGTTTTCCTTCAGTATTGGGTTGGCTATTCTGGGTGTTTTTCTTCTCCATATAAAGTTTAGAATCAGGTTGTCAATATCCACAACTTGCTGAGATTTCGATTGGGATCACATTGACTCTTTAGACCAAGTTGGGAAGAATAGACATCTTGACAGTATTGAATTTTTTGTACATGAACATGGAATGTTTCTACATTTATTTAGTTATTCTTTGGTCTGTTTAATCTTTAGTTTTGTAGTTTTTTTCATATAGATCTTGTATGTATTGTTCTATTTATACCTAAGTACTTCATTTTTAGATGCTAATATCGTGTTTGAAATTTCAAGTTGGATTTGTTCATTACTGGTATATAGGAAAGCAACTGACTTTCACATATTAATCTTGCATCTTGCAACTTTGCCGTAATTATTTATTAGTCTCAGGAATTTGTTGTTGTTGTTGATTCCTTTGGATTTTCTACACAGACAATCATGTCATCTACAAAGACAGATTTTTTTCCTTTCCTGCCCAATCTGTACACATTTCATTTCTCTTTCTTGTCTTATTGTACTGGCTGGAATTCCAGGATTAATGTTAAAAGGAGTGATGAGAGGCAACATCCTTTTCTTGTCTCTGGTGGAGCCATTTTTTAAATTTCAGTTTTGGATTGTTCATTGCAAGTGTGTAGAAATACACTTGATTTTTGTATACTGGTCTTGTATCCTGACAATTCCATATGCAGTCTTCATATTTATCATTTTAATGGTTGCACACAATTTTATCAAATACCCTATAATTTCCTTAATCTACTCATCCGGTTAGATTTATCTGTTGTTTACAAGTTCCTCATGATTATGAATACTCCTGCTGGAAATAATTTTGCACATTCAACTATTTTCTTTGTAATTATTTCTTTAGACTAAATTTATGGGTATGGGTTAAAGGGAATGAATATTTTGTACGGTTCAATATTTTTATTGCCAAACTGGCCTTTAATGGAGTGTGTAAAGCCCGAAGCTGATGCATACATGTACTTATTACCCACAGCTCATCCGGCATCCCATGATAGCTTATCCAGTCTACCATGGTAAAGTTGCTTTGTAAGGTAATGGAAATATGAGTCAGTTAAAAGGAACAGATGGCCATTTGGCATGATGGTGTGCTGTTTTGTGTTGGGTCACTTTGACTTCCTTTAACCTCTACCACGAATTCTCTTGTAGACATGCACAAGGGTAGTTACTTGGTAAGGAAGTTGGGAATAAGTCACCATTGCTCTTGCCACAGCTAGAAACACGTCTTGGAGCACATGCTCTACTGATGGTAAATTGGTACCATCCTCCGTGTTATGCAAAGCAAATTATTATCAGCAGCATCTTCACCATGGGCGGTGTTTCTTCCCTGCTCACTATTTGCAGGGAACTGTGTTCTACTCTTAATAACTCACTTAGTCCTCACACCCCTGTGAGGCAGTTAGTGTTAATATTCCCATTTCATAGATGAGTTAACTAAGTCTTTGAGAGATTAAATAAGTGTTCAAGCTGTCTCCAGCGGTAAGTATTGAGCCAAGAGTTGGATGCAGTTTGTGTGACCAGACGCCATGCACTAAAGCACTCGACTGCCTCGTCCTTACCTGTATGAGGAACTGAAGGACTGTGTTTTGCAGAGGTAATAGTTTTATAAAGATCCAGTGTAGTTAATCACTTGCTCCACCCGAAAAATGGCTATGAGAAATCATAGCACCACAATGGAATGTTTTACCGCCAGGGAAACAGCTTCAGACCAGCAGATGAAATAATTTGATTGTCCAATTAAGTTTCTGGGAAATTGGCCGGGTCTGTGCCCGTGGTCCACTCTGGCCACGTGAGCTGGCCTTTCTCCTCACAGGTCCTGCACGTGTTTAACACAATCCTACTTTCCAGCCTTTCCTTCCTCGCATCATCTCCCTCACAGATGTGGAAATACAATTTTCTGGTAGGCTCCAAAACTTCCTTCTTTTAACGTAAGATGTGGACATGATAAGACCACGCAGACAAGTTCACGCAACTAGCACTGGCATTTAGTAATGTTTCTAAAAATGGAGCTCTGAAAGATTTAATATCATAAGTCACTGTAATCCCCAGAGAAAAACACAGGTGCCACGGTGGTGGAGGTGTCTTCCGTGAAGTGTGAAGGTGTTTTCCTTGTCCCTCTAGAACATTTTCCTTTGTAATGTGGAGGTCGCCTGGCATTTTTCAAGGGACGCAGATGGTGCTAGTGACTACGGGTGACAGTGCAGTGTGGGAGGGACCTTGGGGCAGGGTCGGCAGGACCCTGGGGTCAGGTCATGGCTCTGTTGTGTGACCTTAGGCAAGTCATTAGCCTCTGGGTTTAATTTGCTCATACGTGAAATTAGGAGATCACAATACCTTGCGTCACAGAACTGCTGCGAAAAACACCACCATGCGAGATACTATTTGGAAAAGTACTTCGGAAATAACAGAATTACCCAAATGCCAGGTAGCTTTAGTTCACACCACCCTGTTTCAATTTGCTTGAGTTGAGAGGTGTTCAACCAGCTGGAGCGCCTGGGGAAAAGACCCTGTGTTTAATTTGATTTTCTGATATTCGCCAAGATTTAGTTAAAAGTCCGTCCTGATGCAGACCCTAGAGATTTTTCCAAGCTTCACATGGCCTCTTGCTTGCTTTATCCCTGTCCACCAGGCTGAACAATCTTCCTCTTCAGTTAAGGTGGTAGCTACCAGGTTTCTCTTCCATAAAGTTACAAATTTTTCCTTGCTAATTAAAAAGTAGTTTGTGGGGAGATACTTTGAGTCTATATAAATCTCCTTTTCCTATCAAACCTTAACCACTCATTTTAACATTTATCGTTAATGGATTCTGATTTCCTCATTCCTTCTCCATTCATTGGCTGGCTCTCTAAGAAAGGGCTTTCTCTTTCCCCCATTTATTTTGTTTGTTTATTAATTAATTATTATCAATAAGAACTCATGGACTCTTATTCTATGCAGCGGGGTATAATCCATTATTATCATTACTTACTTTGATGGTCAGTTGTCTCCACTTTGACTAGGGGGAGGGCTTTAAGGGTGCCCAGGAGTGTTTTAATCAAGTATGGTAGGACGCACAGATATGGCCATGCCTGTCATAAAACGAGACACTTGTTATTCTCGCTGATCCCTAGAAATAAGAGCATGCTCACCAGGGTTAGTCACAAGGCACAGGAAGTGAGGGGGGAATGGGGGAGGCTTCTTTATCATTTCCACAGGAAGGAATGGGTGGGCGCTGTGGGCAGGTTTAGGATGGGCTGGTTTGATGATTTCGGTAGGCTCTGGGGCGCCGGGGCTGTCCCTCCTTGTCTGGAACCTGGCCTTGGTTGATTAAGGCCATGGAACAGCGCCCTGAGTCTGAGAGCCCAATAGAGGATGTGGTTGGGATATGGGCCCCCAAATGGTTGGTTTGCATATGCAAAGCAGGCTCTGGGGTAGTCACTGACCGTCTCTAGGAGTTAGCTAACTCCAGAGGCACAGTCCCTCCAGAGTCAGCAAGGCCTCAGACGTCAAAGCGTCAAATACAGAAACCAGGAAGTGAGGCTGTTACAGGGAACCCCAAGCTAGCGCCTGTATCCTTGACATATCCCCACCATTCTTTGAGTTTTCCTTACTTTCTGGCACAAGAAGTCTGCCCTTCTAGTTTTACTGTAAAGATCCATTTTGTCTGGCATGTGAGCTTAGAATTGTGTTTTACTTTCTAAACTCCAAAAGAAGTAAAAAACAAAAACAAAAACCAATCCTCAATTTCAGGCTCCTTATGGATTTCTAAATCCTGGCAACTGTGGGCTGGGGGGTGGGAGAGTTTTTCTCCTCTGAGGATTTGGGTCACAGAGGCCAAAGAAAGGGTCTGGGAAGAATTACGGTGGAGTCAAGTCTGTATGATCCTGTGTCTTCCTGATGTGTCTCCTCATCAGGAAGTAGGGCACCCTAGTGAACAAGGTGGTTTCACTCAGCTGGGTCTGAACCTATTCTTTTCTTTGGGCAAAGTCATATTTAGGTCCAGAAATATAGACTTACTGGATAGGACTCTGTCGGCAATTTCTAACACACCGGCCCATTAAGCTGTGCTTGAAGGACGCCCTCAAAGCAGGAAAGCAGTACTGAGACGGCAGGTCACAACTGAGCAAGGCCTCTAGTCACGTCAGCTATGCAGGGACAGCCCGACTCCTTGCTAGTCCAAGTGTGGCGCCCGGACCAGCAGCCCTGGCGCCATCTGGAAACTTGGTAGAAATGCAGAATCTCAGGCCCTGCCCAGACCCGCTGGAGCAGAATCCTTGTTTTCACGCCATCGCAGGGGTTCCTGGATGTGTTATAGTTTGAGAAACCCTGCTCCAACAGACCAACCTACTAATCTAGACCTGCAGGGGTAACAGGAGAATGAACGTGGTTTGGGTCTGTACAAGGTGCTGGGCATTTTGTTTTCTTGAAATAAGTTCCTATAAAACCAGATACAATCTTGTTCATAAAGGCGTGTGTGAATGGGATGGGTGCTCTTAGAAAAGAGACCCCAGTGAGCTCCCTCCCCCCTCTACCACGTGAGGACACAGCGGAAGATGCTCTCTAGGAACCAGGAAGTTCGTTCTCACCAGACCCTCAATCTGTTGCCGCCTCGACCTTGGACTTCCCAGCCTCCACGACTCTGAGAAACAAATGCTTGTTTAAGCCACCAGTTTGCTGTACTTTTGTTATAACAGCCCAAGATAGATTGCATACCTCGCCCATGACACAGCTACGTTTCTGGAGGCCAGTGGTAGCCACTGAGGCAGGAAGCCCCTTCCCCCGGCCTCACACTTGCAGGGAGGGAGGTATCTGTAAAATCAAATCATCCTCCCTCTTCTTCCGGAGCCTTATGAGAAATCATGCCTTCAGGGCCAGACGGTGGACTTTCTTGCCAGGCAATCTGGCCCTTAGGAAGCCTGGGGAGTGATTAACTTCTGGAACCTTCTTACCATTTGTCTAGGCTGATATCTCTTTTAACAATCAGGTTACCCAACCCAAGTGTAATTTGTACAAGTCAGAGGGGCCCTTTGTTTCCCCAACCCATTGAGCACACCGGCTTTGCAAAAACATCTTCATTGTTTCTTAGGTTGTGGAGATTCCGTCTCTCTCATCAAGTCCCACTCTCCCCACCGGGGCCACTGCCTTCCCCCTGCTGTGCCGCCTGCTTCCACCTGTAAGTCTCAGGGGATGCTGTCCCCTCTGCAGCAGACCCACAGCTCGATTCCGCAAGGGTGTGGTTTCCCACCCACCCAAGAAAGAAGGAACAGGGCCCGGGAGGCAGTTCACACCACATCCACTTGGTCTGCTCTGTCCCATGGACTTTCCACAAAACCTCGGCTTATTTTTCTTTCCGTCTCCCTGTCTGCTGGCCGGTGCCTCTCCCATGACCTTGTAGCGTGGATTACTGCTCACCCGAATGGGTCTTTGTGCAACACAACACAGAACAAGAATTCCTTTCATTTCCCCTCCATTCTTCCTCTGCTCTTGGCTGCGGTGACCCTTTTGAAGCTGGGTGGAAAGCTTGGAAGCTTCTTCTGGATTTATTCTCCTGGTCGCCAGAAATGGAAACTTCTGGGTTTACCGGGGGACTCTTGCTAGTTTTTGAAACTCTAGTAAATTCCAACGTACCCCTGCCCTCCTGGCTGTGACTGCCAGCTCTGACTGAAGCAAGGGCTCTTATCAGAGTTAGAGGGGCCATGGAAGCCAGGGGCAAGGATCTAGACTGTAGAGGGACTATCCAGGGAGTTAGCAAAAGGAAGGGTCCGGGAGCAGTGAGACAGGTGGGTGTGGAGCCCGGTGACCCAGTCCGAGGAAATGGAAAACATACAGGGGATCGGAGGTGGCTGCTTCCAACGCTCCTGTAGCTCACGCTTGCTTTTACGGCCCCATGATGTGAGAGGATGGGTTTGGGTGTGTGCGGAGCTGAGCTGATCTTGTCTCTCCTGACAGCAGGGGTATCTGGGCTTGAGCTTTGGCTGAAGAGTTATCACTGCAACCCTCGCTGGTGGGACTCAACCGAGTGTGTGTACGTGGCGATTCACAGGACACGAGGCTGGAGCCGTGTCTGAGGGGAGCTGGGTACAAACTACTGGGTATAAAATAAGCAAGTTACAAACATGTGATGTACAGCCCTACAAGGGGAGCTGGGTCCAGGGCTGTAGATCTGGGATCCTCTGTGGTGGGACAGGGAGACAGTTTGGCTCTTAGGGGACACCAGCAACGTCCAGAGACTTTTTTGGCTGTCACAGCGTGGCGGGGAGATGCTACAGGTATTGAATGGGTAGAAGCCAGTGCACAGGTCGGTCCTGCAACAGAGAGTTGCCCCGCTCAGAGTGCCAGACCCACGCAGATCCTCGGAGATGCAGTGTCATGAGTTAGCCACCAGGAGAGGGCTCAGCCCCTCGAGGGCCTAGTTCAAGGTCGAGGGGACCTTAACTGTTGAAAGCAGAGGTGAGTAGGAAAAAAACTCTCTCTCCTGTGTGTGTCTCTCCTTCACTCTCGCACTACTCACTTCTGACACCAGATATGTGTGTGTGTGTGCGCGTGTCTCACACCAAGCAATTCTGCAAATGCTAGCTGGGTGCCCTACGTTTTAACTCATTTCAGATACTATCTAACCAGAGGGTAAGGGCTCAGTCCTATGAGACGGCCCCCTGGTCCCCAATTCAGACACCAATCAGGCCAGGTTGTCACGTGTACTTCTTTTTTTTTTTTTTTTTTTTGCAGTACGCGGGCCTCTCACTGTTGTGCCCTCTCCCGTTGCGGGGCACAGGCTC